>NC_142929.1:170300284-170312784 GCF_046866305.1 Octopus bimaculoides
GGGCCATTGCGCCTCCACTCTACAGCATGATGCGGCAGCAATAACAGCTACATTAACAACAACTACAACCAGAAAAAAGAAACGTGAACAACACCAGCCACAACAACAACAACTATAGCAGCAACAGCGACTACGTCAGCCTCATCATGGACCACATGAACAACAGCACAATTAAGATAATGGCACACAACACAGCTGCATGGACAACAATGGCATTAATAAAAAAAAACAAAAAACTAATAGAACCACTACCACCACCACCACCACCATCACCATCATTATCATCATCAACAACATAAGCGGCAACAATCACAACAACAACGAATCCAAACACAATATGAGGAATGAGCGCGTCGAGAATAATAAGGGTAATAAAGAATAAAAATGCCAGCCATATCATTACTGTTGTTGTCACCATCACTATCATCATCCTTATTGCTATCATCATCATCATCATCATCATCATCATAACCATCATGATTCTCATCGCCATCACCATCACCATCACCACCACCATCATCATCATCAGCCTTATTGCTATCACCATTATCATCTTCATTACTATAATCTTCGTCTTCCTCCTCGTCATCGGCACTGTCTTCGTCGACGAGACCGTCATCATCATCATCATAATCATCATGATTCTCATCACCATCACCATCACCATCACCATCACCACCACCACCACTACCATCATCATCACCATCCGCCGTCGTCGTCGGTTATGCCATTGCTATTATTCGCTATTATCATGACTACCGTCGCCACCAACACCACCACCAACTCTGCCGCCACGACCACGACCACCGACACCACCACCAACACCACCACCGACACCACCACCGACACCACCACCGACACCACCAACACTACGGCCGTCGTTACAATCGTTATCATCATCATTATTAGCAGCTGCAACTACGCAACTGTAATAGCAGCAGGCATTGGTGAATGAAAGAAATTCCAACAACAAACAGCAAACGAAACATCAACAACAACAGCAAGAACGACATCAAAAGACATTATCAACAGCCAAAAAACGACTATAAACGTAACACCCGGAAGAAAGAAAAACAATACCAGTTGCAGTGGTAGAGTGTTCAAGAGTAGCAGTTAGATTAACAAGTAACAACAGTGACTAAACAGCTAGATCAATAAGGTTAACCATGTAACAAAAAAAAAAATAAATAAATATTGCGTCGACAACGAACTGACGAAACTGTCTCCACACGGTTGCTCAACTGGCTAGAAATAGCAAGCAAATCTTCCTAAAATAACAGTCTGCTATCTTTGAAAGAAATGAATATTTCAATAATGTACTCCTTCATGCACTGCTTTTTACTATTCTTGAGATGAAGATCACAAGAGGGAAGCGTTTGGCCATTGGTCTGTTTCAATAATAATTCATTTAGAACCAAGAAACAGAAATACGAATAAAATGGAAAAAGAATCGTCGATAGTTTCACTCATCATACATGGAATAACAGCCGACTCTCCTTTCAATTACATCCAGTCTAGTCGTAAATACACAATACCAAAAGCAGAGAGAAAATGAATATAGTTAAGACTCCTTCGATTACATGTCTTCTCCTTAATGGTTTACCAAGGATGAAACAATAACAAAAACGATGGCAATATTAGTATGAACAACATTGGCAACATTAAAATCATTGACATCAAACATAAATTTCTGAAGCCACACCTTTGCCTATTATAATAGCATAAACTAACAACAGATGCTCTATATAGTCAAACGGCCTTTTAAAATAGCATCCAAATTCGTTCAAATCACACCATACGCTCTTAGAAAAGAACACGTTTGATAATACAGAGTTGTGGCTTCTCTGCACATACGAAAATGACGTGGGGTCGCGTCTGGAAGGATTTGATCATAAGTGTACTGGATCTAAATTGACCGTGTTCTAAACAAGGTCAACAACACTAACGGAATTAACAACAAAATCTAACAACAAGATCTGTAACAATATTCTCAACAACACAGCAATAGCAACATAAATACTTCCCCAAAATGAGTTTATAGAAATAACTCAAGTGGGCTAATGACATGAGTTTATAAAATCTTAGTAGATGGTGAAGTACTGAATGGCGTACGCTAAACATGATACGTGTATTGAGACATGCTTCTTTCAGTTCTATAGTTAAGCGATGAAGAATTATGTACATTATTTACATTATTTGCATTCGACGGATATTTGTCCTCATTTCATTTGTTGTTAACACAACGTTTTAGCTGATATACCCTCCAGCCTTCATTAGGTGTCTTGGGGATATTTCGAACATGGGTTCTCATTCCTAAGGTAATTTTCGATGTCATTATTATTATTATTATTATTATTCAGGTCACTGCCTGTAATCGAACTCGGAATCTTGGGGTTAGTAGCCCGCGCTCTTAACCATTACGCCATATGCCGGGTCTGATAACTCTGGGAGAAATATAATATAACACAATACGAGTTCATTTTCACCAATAATATAAAGCCTTATATCCAAATAAAGCATATTAATATTCCTGAATAACTTATATTTTAAACACTGACTAAAGAATAGAACAGTTTCAGTCATTCTCATTGCCTTTCAATATTAGCTTTCCTTTCAAATATAATTTTTTGTGACGCAGAAGAGATCAATATTTCTTATAATCTATATCGGTCTATGTATTCTTTAAAATAATTTTTGTTTTTTTAATGATACTGTTGTTATAATTTGATTCTGACCACCTACTGCCGGAGCTCATTGCGCCAAATCAACTCTGATACAAAATACCCATTTAGATAGTGTATCTAAACATGCCAACACCCAAAACGACGGAATGGATAAGGAGAGAATGCTTGTAATCATAGATCTATTCGATCGGAGTTGACCCGATGTCCCAATAAAGAACAACACAAACTGGCACTTATTCCATCGACACTGGAGACGTACGGTTTCTGCCAGCTTGCCGTCTTTTGTATTTCTATAATAGCTATTTGGTTTGGTGTTTCGTTACGTCTGGTAGAGTATCGTGTTAGAAACATTACACCGTTGTTGATGCTGTTGTTTGCTTCTCTATCCGAGTATTGTTTGCTTTCCTTCTATCAAGCAATCTGGCTTTCTATTGACTTTGAATTATACATCGATTTAATTTACAACTAATCAAGATAGTTTATTTTCTTCTTATTCTTCATTTCGGTTTAGTTTTACAAATTTTATTGTTTGACATGGCATCTATTGATGTTTAAAATGGAGCTGCATTTCATTTCCAAAATATATCTTTCACAAATAATACGTTCATTAAAATGATACTTCCTTTATATTTATTTTCTGTTTTATATATTTTACCCTTTCTTTCTGAGAAAGTGGGGGTTCATGTATTTTGTTGGCTCTGTATTTCTCAAGTTCTTATTTCCTTTTCTTTTAGGTATTTCATGAATATGGAGCAAGACAATGGCTTAGAGGTATGTTGTCTTAACCAATTATATTCAAGAATCTATAATAAATTTCTTCTGTTTCAGGATTTCAACAGTGTTTCTCTGCATACAGTTATATAAATATTTGAGATGTGTATACGTACACATATACATGTATGCATAAGTATCTCCCCCCCACACACACACACACATACGCACACACACACATATACACACACAGACGCACACATACAGTCTCTCACGCACATATATGTATGCATATATGATGTAATCACTATGAACATTTCTATGCACAACCAAAGATACGCCCGTGCAGGAGTATTTACTTGTGTTTGCTCACGTGTATTTGTGCTGTTATATACGCATATATCATGCACACCAGCATGCTATGATTTACCATATGGAATACCTTGGAGAAATTCACGAACGTTGCATTCTTTCCCCTTTCATGCACATGAACGCATACAAGCAAAACACTAAAGAATGACAAAGTGTTTTAACAGCTTGGAACAAATAAATATACTCTCTTGTCGATTTCAATGCATGTGTGTCCAACCGCTCAGTCAATTAGCTAATGTTTGTGTTTATAGCTAAACATTAAATGAGATTTATTTTTACGAAGACAACCGTCTCCACAAATCACAAGAAGCTCGGAGCAAACTGAGTTCTGTTATCTAAACTTGACAACTCAAAATGTTTTATTATAGACCAACATTATTTTTACCATAATTTGCGATCCTGCACCATTCGTTCGGAGTACGTTATGGATTATTTTGATTAGATAACATTGATTATAAAATATGTATGCATACACATGTGTGTGTAGAAAGATAGATAGATAGATAGATAGATAGATAAATAGATAGATAGATAGATAGATAGATAGATAGATAGATAGATTGATTGATTGATTGATTGATTGATAGACAGACAGACAGACAGACACATACATATTATCACCATCGCTATCATTCGCCACCACTATCATCATCATCATAACCATTGCTTCGCGATTAAAGTTCGTCTGCAGGATATCCTTTTGTCAAACACTCCACTGGACACTGTGTGAAAGAGGTGCATACAGCTCGAACTCAGATTCGTGATCATGCTCTGTCATCGAAACGTGCCCCAGCAACTTAGTTATGATTCTAGTAGCATAGACTCGATCCTGAGGACAGTGGCCATTATACTGAGCACTTCAATGATGACAAAAACTTGCTGTGTTGGATATTATGACAAATTTGAATCAGATAACTCCATGTCAGAATACATACATATACACACACATGCATACATAGATACATATATGTATGCATCCATCTATTCATATATATATATATATATACATATATATGTATGTATGTATGTATGTAAGTATATGTATATATAAAATATATTAAACATACATTGATGCATGCATGCATAAATGTATGCATGTAAAAGTATTAGTGTTAGGGATGTTAAAGTATAAAGGTATAAACTAAAACGAGAAAACTTTATACATTTATTGCTGTAAGGGCTCGATACTTTTAGTAGAGACAGATTCATTTTATATATTGGATTTACTTTAGATTCAAGTAGTGACTGATATTCAATATATTCAGTTGGTTTAATATATTTAATACTACGAACTATAAGTATGTGTGTGTGTGTATGTGTGTGTATAAGTAGATATGTATGTATATGTGTAAGTCTCTGCATGTCTGAATAAATATTTCGTAAATATAATGTCAATATTACTCTGTACAAATTTTAGCAAGGTTTTCCTATGAATAGGGAATAACTCGATTTCTGAGCGAAATAGCATAAATGTAAATAAATAATTCAAACAAAATGATACGTGAAAAATATCAAAAGGATTGGATGAGTGTAGGTTGGGATTGTTTTCATAGAAGGTTCCTCTCGACAATCCAAGCAAGACAAGGAATTTGAAATCAAGCGGTTGAAAGTCAATACAAATTCCCTTTGGACATGTATGTATATATTTATGTATAATATATGTGTGTGTGTGTTTGTGTGTGCATATATATGTGCGTGTGTATATATATATATACATATACATATATATAACCGTCTAAGAGATAAAAGTATCCAAAATACTACCGGTATATTACCCATTTTTGAACATGGGCTAAAATATTATGCCCATAGATTATAGGCAAAGACAAGGATAAACAGGAGTTTATCAGGAATCAAAAATCAAAATTTAAAGAAATAGAAAATGGAGACAACACTGATGAACAGCAATTGATTTGCATCAATCATTAATAAATAATAATTGATGCAAATCAATTGCCGTTCGTCAGTATTATCTCCCTTTTCTGTATTCTTTTCCTCGGTTTCTTACTAGGATCTGTGGTTATGTGTGCGTGTATATAGTTTTGTTTTTTTAAATCTGTTTAAATGTGGGTATCGAGAAATGGGAAAGAACAACCGTTAAGATGTTTTATGCTGGTTTATTTCACTTGTATTTGTCTCCGTTTCAAGGATGGGAAATCTGCTATGTATTCGATGACCATTTAATATACACACTGACCACCATCCTCTCTATAGCAACCTCAAATTATTTTGATGTTGCTGCGTTGGACCATAAGTTAGATTTGAATTAGAGTTCTTTTTTTTTTCTCTGTTCTTCCATGATTTTCTATGTTAATTGCACATTCGATCACACCTACTTTCTCTTCTATTAATTGCACGTTCAAGTTGAAAACATTACTAGCCGAAATAAGTAGATTTTGTCATTGGTTGACCATTTAAATTAAGTTAAGCCTGATGATGGTGGAATTACGTACTACCATATAATCTTTAAGTGGTCACATTGTATAAAGTTCTACCAAAATAACTGTCGGTAATTTAGACGACCTTTCTGTGTCACTAATTTATACTTACGTCACACCAAAGATCCACTGATGTGTTGGAATGTGGGTGATTGATTGGATTTGATATTTACATAATTACAATGTGATCTCAGCATCTGATGTATAAAATGTCGTATTATTTAATAGTGAACTTTATGCAATTATACCTAGCTATTTCACAGCTTCTTTCGTGTTGCCATGTCTTGATTCTTAATCAATCCTGAAGTATACATACATATATATATATATAAACACATACATTTATATATGTATAGAGTGAGAGAGAGAGAGAGAAAGAGAGAGTGATACATACATGTATACATACTATATGTATGTTTGCGTGTGTGTCTCTATGTGTATGCATGTGTGCATGTGGGTATGTATATGACTAAGTAAACCACACTACAGCATTTCCAAAGTAAGCGACAAGAAATAGTAACCTCACGGTTCTTACTTGTGGCTGCACAGCTGTGTGTAAAACAATATCGTGCTGCTTTCTTTACTCCTTCTGATGACGTACAAATATGCATGTATAATGTATTTAGATAACTTCAATTCTAACCGAGAGGGAAAAGGGGAAAAGAATTGGTTCTTCTAGGTCATTTAACGGTAAATATGAAAGAGAATCTTGCTATGAAAAATGGCTTATAGTATATTGGATTTAAAATATTACATAGGAAAAAAGGTCGCGGTCTACCCATGGGACTGAAACCATGCATCCTCTCAGACCCTTTTACACATGTACACTCAAACTCTCACACTCACGGGCGTGTATGTATGCATATATGTGTATTATGAATATGTGCGTGTATATATGGGAGAGCATATTTGTATATGTTAAGCATGTATGAGAGTTTTAGTCTGAAATTGCATGTTTTTTATCACTGACATGTTTGTCATGGCACTCCTGCAAAAATGTAATTAAGTTAAATGGATTTGAATACGAGTACTTTTATACACCTGGATTTTCTACAGAGTAAGACAATTATACATTTTCTTATTTGAAATCCCGATGGAAGACTACAGTTTTTTTCCTTAATGATAATTAAATTTCAGGATATTCCATTTCTTCGATTTTCTTTACACTTCAAATCCGTATTGTAGTAGCACTGCTTTCATTGATTCCTGGTAGAATATTACACCTTGATTCCAAGTGAACGTAACACTATAGCTCGCTTGAAACAGCTTGTCACTTACAACGCGCGCTTTATCAGTGACTAAATAAGCCAACCGAATTTAGTTTTCCTGTATCCATAGTTGTAACTCGATATACTGTACTATTACGCACAAAAATATATATGTATTTTAGAGCAGCAGTTGCTGCGTGTGTCATTGTATTACATGACATAACAACCTCCTGAGTACTCCTCCTTCATCGGCACAACTACACAACGAATCCAATTATGTACCAAATAAACTATCGACGTCCCGTAGCTCTCTGGTGATATATCGATTTCTCTTCGATTCTGTGTTCACATTTACTTTTTTTCACATAAGTTCTTTGTTTTTTTTTGTTCTTTTCTTTTCCTCTTTTTTCTTTGTTTAATTATCTTTTGGAATGCTTCTAATTTCACGTTTTTATTAATCAATTTCTATAAATTAACCTGTTATATAATTAGCTTGGAGTGCTATCTCATAAGCGTGATATTTGTGTGAGGCGGGTGAGGCGAGAGATTGCACACACGTGCTTCATATATACACGTATTAGCTTAACTTGTAAGATAAAAATCAAGTAGAATATCATTAAAACACGGTCGGCTTCGTCAGAATTTTGAAAGCGCATCGTGCCATGTTAATCACTGATATTTGATGGTAATACTTCTTAAATCGAGTCTACACTTTACATTTAGATTCCCTTTATGTTTCATACTTTGCCTTAGACTGTAATATACTATACCTAAAGTAAAGAGCAAAAAACTCCGATATGTCCTTACTACATTACTAAGAAATAACAACAGTGAACTCGCAAGAAAGCAGCTGGATGTAGAATATTTAATAAAAATATTATCTGACAATATATCTTATCAGTCACATTTGTAAAATCATGCAAAAGAGAATCTGTCTTGTTATCTAATTCACTGCTAAACGAAGCAAGGTTTAAAACGGATGTTTGTTTTGAAATTGAAGCTTACGTAAAACTTGATATATCAAATATACTTGATGAATTTAATTCAGCATAAATGTTTCGAAGAAGTGCCAAAATTTTGTTAAACTCTGCCAAAATACGGGAGGTGAGCCAAATTTTGAAGAAAACACAACAAACTAGTTAATAAGACTTGCAATTATCGTGAAATATTTCAAATTCACTCACGAGATAAACAGACTATCCCCAGTTTCGTGTTCTATCTTCTTTTCTCTCTCTCTCTCTCTCTCTCTCTCTCTCTCTCTCTCTCTCTCTATCTCTCTCTCTCTCTCTCTCTTTCTCTCTCTCTCTCTCTCTCTCTCTCTCTCTCTCTCTCTCTCTCTCTCTCTCTCTCTCTCTCTCTCTCTCTCTTCGCTCTCTCTCTCTCTCATAACCTCTCGATGATATATTTACATTCACAGATATATTTATAATTTACATATCCCTCTCTCTCGCTCTCTATCTGTTTGTATATCTATCTATCTATCTATCTATCTATCTATCTATCTATCTATCTATCTATCTATCTATCTATCTCGCTGTGTCTCTCACTATGCATAATATACATTCTTTTATTCTTTTACATGTTTCAGCCCTAAGGCTGTGGCTATGCTGAAGACCGCCAGCATATTTATATATTTATTTATTTATAAATATATATGGATTTTAATTTGTGTATATATATATATATATATATATATATATATATGAAGACCTATATGTATGCCTACACATACACACAAACACGTGCGGGCACGCACGTACACGCACACACAACGCACGCGTGCATACACACACATACACACGCATATATATAGGGATGCATAATAAAAGACACCACCTGGATGAAGTTTAAAAAATACCACATTTGCTGTACTGGAAAAAAAAGCACAGGTCTGACGTTTTGGACGTTAGTTCTCCATCAGAGGACAGAGAAAAGCATATAAAAATTGAAAGTATAGAAAGTACGCAAAGCCCTTCTATGGAGAATTTAACGAAGGGTAGAAATGTAGGTGGGTATATACAAGGAGGGGAGTGAATCAGGTTCAGGAAGTGAGCATAAGGGGAGTTGTTTGGTGGTGGGATGTATTTGTTGAAAACTGTGTAAGTGTGGTAGTAGCGTTGTGGGGATGATGATCTGTTAGTATATAAATGTTGGTATATGAAGTCGGTGGTAAGAATGCGTGGAAGTGAGGAAGTGAGAGCCAGGACGAATTTGTGAAAAGAAAACAAATTTAGGGAAGAAATAGATGGTGGAATAAATGTGTGTGTGTGTGTGTGTGTGTGTTTGTGCGCGAGCGCGCGTGTATGAAACGCTTTACCATGAAAGGATGGGCTAACCTCAAACACGTAAAAGAAAGAGAAGATAGGGGTGTTGTGAACAGATAACAGTCAAAGAAAAATGTTTTGAAAAAATACCAAACACTGGGAAACTACACTGTCGTTCGATTGTGTGTCCAACGGGTGGTCAGGAAATGGAAAAACTCGCAAAAGAGGATGGATGCTAACTGTGATGAGAGTCTGGTAAAGTCTACATTAGCGAAATGGCTGTCTTGGATTTGTTGAAAGCTGGAATTGACACACATACATACATACATACATATATTCATACATACATACATACATACATACATACATACATACATACATACATACATACATATATGTATGGAATGATATAAACAATGAGTAACAATACAAGATTCATTCTAGAAGTATTAAGACTTTTTCAGTACAAAACTCTGATCTCCTTCAAAGTAGGATCCTATAACTAAAATGAACTTGTGGCGCTCCAACCATATCTTGCTACTATATGCATTGAGTATACTGATGGTATTCGTGTGGGCAACAATAATTTATTACATGTACCTATATGCATATGTGTGTGTGTGTATGTGTGTGTGTGTGTGTGTGTGTGTGTGTGTGTGTGTGTGTGTGTGTGTGTGTGTGTGTGTGTGTGTGTGTGTACAGACACATATAGATGTGTATATATGTTTGTGTATGCGTGTGTATTTATATGCACAGATATGTATATCCCTGAACACACACATAAACTTACGTATATATAGCTATATACACACAGTCATTCATCTATAAATACATATACTTTTATGTCTCAGCTGGTTAGTTCACTATCTTTCGTAACTGTAAAGTTTCCTCCCAGAACAAGAATTTTCAAACTTTTAAGATTTGAATTATTCATGTAATGTCAAAATTTAGAACGGAAGTGAGCCACCTGGTTCGACTTGTATTCACGTCTAGGAAGTATTCTTCTGAACTTCCAGTCTGTTTTGCTAACTACTTCGTAAGATCTTTCGGTGAGGACACTTACTGGTTATTTCCATTTTATCATTTAAGTGATTTCCCGTTTTCTGACGTATGTCGGTATTCTCAGCAGTACAGTCATTGTATTTCATTGAGTCATTCAAATAAATGCGCTTCCTCCTCTAATTGACTATTTGATGCACAATGTTTCAGCATAGTTTCCTCTCCGTTGCCATTTATATTTACAAACTATTTTACTATTATTTCTTTCTGCCCTTATAAAAGTAGATTTCTTCTTTACGTAGCGGATTTTGCAACTACATTCACACACACACACATACACATATGTATATATATGTATGCATATATATATGTATATATACATATATAAATATATATATATATATATATATATATATATATATATATATATATATATATATATATATATATATATATATATATATATGTAGGCGCAGGTTCCTGGTTCAGTCCCACTGTGTGGTACCTTGGGCAAGTGTATTCTAATTTAGCCTCGGCTGACCCATGATATATTGGTATATCTGAAAACCGACGATTGTCCTTCATTTGATTGAACTGTATCAGATCAGGGCTGTATGCTTCATGACAGCCTACTGCTAGCTCATCTCTAAGTATTTTGTACTGCTCGCTGTTCACGCCACAGCTATGCCCCTGTCAATAAATCAGACCATAAATCAATCACCATGTCTTTCTCTGCCGATGCTTTAAATGATCTATTCCATGATATGCAAAAACACATGGTTAGTAACGGTGACACGGCTTTCATCATAGTGCAGATTAATGAAAGCTAACATTGGCTACACAAAACAGCTACATTTGTTTCCCGACCACAATGACTCCTCTACATTTGTGATTCACAGACATTCCTTTGTCATTTGTCCCGCGACTCCCTATATTTCGCCTGCTATACGTCTCTCTCTCTATATATCTCTTTCTCTCTCTATATATATATATATCTTTCTCTCTATCTCTTTCTCTCTTTCTCTCTCTCTCTCTCTCTTTCTCTCTCTCTCACTCTCTCTCTCTCACTCTCTCTCTTTCATAGAAAAAATATAACCACTAAATGATCGTTCTATATAAAAGCGCATACCTGTCAAGACACTTTGTTTGAGATATTGTTTTAGCGTTAATATATATTTAAGTTAAGGCAATAAATAGACTAACTGAACAACGCCTTCGTGTGAAAAGATATATTTCATACAAATATGGCATATAACTAATTTTTATATATTTGTTTCATAATCCTTCTTTCAATTTTCATTTTGTCTGTGTCTTTGTGTATGAGTGTATGTGTGTTTGTGCTTGTGTGAATAGTCTTCATAACACATTAAGTTTGCATTGTGAAGCCAGAAATGTTCGTTAGCAAAATAAGGTGGGTATTGGGCTACATAAATTTTATAAGCATACTGAATAAACCAACAACAAACAAAAGAAAGTTTCGGTGCATATGCATATTACATTAAAATATATTTCATGCTCAATATATTTATCTTGATACATATATGCACATGCATACATACATACATACATACATACATACATACATACATACATACATACATACATGCGCATACAAGACTCAAGAGAGATTCAAGAAAGATTGTTACGATCGACAAGGTGAATCACAATGACCTTTTTGTGTGCACAGTGTATGACAGACCATGCCTTTCTTTTTCTAGGCTCAAATCTCATTTGCGAACCCATGGAAAACGAATCTCCACCAACTAGTCTGCCTATATGTCTGTACACACCATTCAATGAAATGTATGCCAGAAGGTTTGCAAA
>NC_142929.1:170315284-170327784 GCF_046866305.1 Octopus bimaculoides
TTCTACTTATTCCACAATACATTTCAACGCATCAAAAACAAACTTATATATACCGAATCTATATATATACGTGTGTGTGTACGTGTGTGTACGTGTGTGTGTGTGTGTGTGTACGTGTGTGTGTGTGTGTGTGTGTGTGTGTGTGTGTATGCATATGTATAAGGTATATATAATACAAATCTACTATGTCAGTATTTATGACCCTATTTATGTTTGTAGAAGTATATCTGCCAGACTCAGTGGTCCACTCCACAGAATTGCGACTCCTCATCAATTGGTGCCGTATCACTAGCCAGTAATGGGCACTGTCTTTATTAATACTTAATTCTGTGTGCGAGCGCAAGTGCGACAGACCACGCGTGCTTGTGTGCTTATGTGTGCATGCGCGTTTGTACGAGCGACTGTACGTGAGCCAGACCAAGTATGTGTAGGTGTTTGTACATTCATATCCACTAAAGGTTATATCTAATATTTTTTTCACTGTATTATGTATTTGTTTTTGTATGTGAATTTCGTTAAGTATCTCCTATAAGAATGAAGTTGTATCCCTTAATTTGCCATTTCTATATACGAAGACCAAGAAGGAATCTTGCGAAACATATTTTATTTTAACAAGATACCTCTTGAAATCAACCGAGGAGACACATCTACACCGAATGATATACATAAACCAGTTTTACAGTATCCAACCTGCAAAAGATCAATGTTAGATGGCTCGAAATAATTGTTGCGATTTAATAAAGATTCTGATATCTTCCATCTTCTGTCATTCGCTCATTAAGCACACGTACACACACATTCGCGCACGCACACACACACACACACACACACACACACACACACACTCTCATACACACACACATATACGTCACATATGTATATCTATATATACTGATGAATACGCGCTCACGCACACATACACACAAGACTTTGCATATTAGACATTATGCAAAAACTAATAATTATAGGTGAAAATAAATTCTATAGATTAAACGTAAACCATGGGCATGAGTCTGTATTCAGGTTTATATTCCGTATTATTTTACATGAATTTCACATCTTCTTGAATATGTGGGATTCAAGGGAAATCAATATTTAATAACGTATTTTTGTATTACAGACCAAGAATTATATAGTTCACGTGTGTAAGATGTGAATCGTCTTGAATGTAATCAATTGGCATGTTACTGACCTTTGGGTATAATTAATTGCTATGTTACTGACCTAAATTCTCAAAGAAGAATAAAGAAATATTTATATATATATATATATATATATATATATATATATATATTTATATTATCACTCGCGTTACTATCCCTGATAATTCAAATATTAAACGATGAACTTTGAGTAATGATGTGATATACAGTCCCGAAATATCTAATTAGTTCTATTGCGAGTTTACTTTCTACTCTATGAAACTCACTACCCTTTCAATATTAATCTGTACTTCTCAAGAATACAATACACAGGTGACTAAATTTGTGGTTTATATCTCGTTATTGTTGCAGCATTGGATTCCTACTAACAAGTCTCATACACAAAATCCTCGAGCAACATAATCATAATTTGGTATATCGAGTACAATTTGTTACTGTATGAAGCTGGGGCATTGTAAACTTAGAGATAGTTTCTTCGGGGAACAATATTTAGTTCAAAAGAAAATGGACGTTCAGCTAGGTCTCTGATCATTGTCGCTTGACTCATTAATGCCTGATCTCAGACAATTATTGAAATCGGATGCTGATTACACAGTAGTCTTTAATACTATTTTAAGTTCTGTATAAACTGGCAGGTACAACCGAGCATAGATTTCTCTACAAGATATTACATGGCGTCAGATACGACGACGATATAACTGAAGAACAAAGGATAGGTAATGTACGGTATCTGACCCCGTAAAAATGTGCTTAAAATTGTCAACAATATCTAATAACTGGCACTCTGTCGGTTACAACGAGGGTTTCAGTCGATCCGACCAACAGAACAGCCACCTCGATAAATTAACGTAGAAAGGATTGAACACTCTCCACGCGTACCCTTAACATAGTTCTCAGGGAGATTCATCACGGCACCGACTTTGACTAGGCTGACCCTTTGAAATATAGGTTCTACTCATTTTTACAAGTTGAGTTGACTGGAGCAACGTGAAATAAAGTGTCCTGTTTAAGGATACACACGCGTTGCGCGCTATAGATCTCACAAATTAGATCATGAACTAAACATCCTCTCTTAACCACGCACCTTCACAAAAGTGAACTGTACGTCTATAAACACATGAATAACACAACCTTTATGCAAGGTATGTATATCCCTCTTTCTGGCCTCTTCTATTAAAATATCTTGGTAGTATTGTCATCTTTTGATGAAGTACATATTTTTTTAGAATAAATGGATAACAGTGTTCATGCCATGAATAAGCGTAAGCGAAATATAATTGTATTATCCTAGAATTTTAATGCAATTGTTGTCACCAATTAAATTTTAATGGGAGCTCACTTTTTGATTCAATGAAGCTTACTATAGACGACATTTATAGGAATGGAATGTTGAGCTCTTCGCAGTTTCATTCGAACCTTAACAGTAATGTATGTATCCCCACTCCCCTGTTTTCTCAACAAAAGACTCTTGTTCTATAGGCATGAAATATGAATTTGAGTATTGGAATACTTATGAGCAAGTGAGGAACCCGCTTCATATCATTAGATTTTTTTTTTTGTCATGGTAACCTAAGATAGTTTTATTCTTATTTTCTTTGTTTCCAGAGTCTCACATATAATATCTTACAGTTCATCAGCAGTTACCTTAACTTCAAACGTTTATATTCTAAAATCTCTTATATAAGCAACGAAGTTGGGATAAAGATTGAAAGAACGAAAAAAATCAATTTTGTCTTATAATGGATTTAAAGCAATAATTTTCCGAACATAAATATTAATTTTACTAAAATAGAGCAATCATTTTAGTAGCTTAAATCAGTCATTTTAGTAGTAGAAGTTTTTTTTAACCTAAAGTAGTCAGTTTAATAATATAGTGATGTTAGTAAGTAAAGCAATAACTTTAGTAAATTAAAGCAGTTATTATAGTAAGACATCTACTTTATGTGACGTAAAACAAACCAAATTATCTGACAAGTTCCATTTTAAATGACTTTGTTTAATAAAAAGCAAATCTCTTACCCATTCGAAAAAGATACTTCAGGTCTCTGCTTGACATCCCATTCAATAAAGTTATGCAACTTTGACGTTCTAGACCTCTGAGCGAAGGAAATCAATCTATGCCATCTTCAAACATTGTGTACCTAGGGCGACGTTATCCAATACATTATTGATGACTGCTTGATGCCATTTCAAAAGATATGCTTGCTATTTCTAGCCGCTCGAGTGTCTATAATGGTTATTTCTTTATATCGGATATGATTTCGTTGAGGTTTAGCTTATTTCAACTTTGGTCGAGCAGACATACATGTTCATAAACATTCAATTATTAATTATCCCTCCTTCTTATATATTTAGTACTTACATCGCATTCCTGGTGTTTCCTTTCTGGTTTTAAGGGTGAAATGATATGCAGACATTTGCTTTATATTTCTAGCAAGCCAAGGACTTCTCGTTACTTCGAACATAATGTTAATCAAACACGTAGAATTCCTAAGCGGAAAAACTATATTCAGGATTCATCAATGCCAGAATGCCACTACGACGATGCGTTATTCACCTCCCTACCCAAAGTTATCATAAACACAGGAACAATGAAATGTAGGTGGCTGGATTAGAAACGGCGACCGACCGCTCTCTGCTTTCTTAATCAAGTCATAGGCCTGATAAAACAAGACGCAGCAAACTTTTCAGTATGTGTGGGTCAGTGGGCTGACATTTTTGTTTTACTGTTATCTTACATGTGGTTTTCATACTTCAATTCTTCTTTGATTGAAGTTTTCGATAGAAGAATATTCAAAGTCAAATGATGCATGAACTAAACTTCTAACTGAATGAGTTCAACTCAGTCTTATTGTTAGATCTACGAAAGCAACTGAGATTCACATGCAGATTTCAAATTACATAGGCATCGCTTGATAAAGCACTGTCAATGAGGTACGAACAAAAGACTGCGTTCTATTAATCACCTATCTTCTATAAACATATCGAATGAGGTTTTCTAAACATGACACACAAAAACAGACACACACACACACACACACACACACACAGACAGACAGACACACACACACACACACACACACACACACACACACACACACGCATATGTATATATGAATAAGACACATATAAATTCATGCGAATACGCACATGCAGACACACGTGTGTGTGTATGGCATCTGCTTATTTAATCCTACATTAATCTTACAATTAAAACTACATATAAATACAAAGGGAATTCCTTTTATCGTTTAAGTTTAAACACAGTTTTATTTCCATAAAGCAATTATTAACAAGATTAGTATAACCGAAAAGGACCACCACTTAATACAAAAATTTTAGAAAATAACTAATTTAATTTAAATTTTCTACTTGGTACTTTAAAACAGAGGTAGTGAAAGTTTTAATAATTATTTCATTGTATCATCTTTAGTTTAGATCTATTGTGCAGACTAAACGAGTAAGCTGAGCATTAGAGATGCGGTCGATAATTCTCCAACTGCATAAGATGGAATAGATTTAGAGCCATTCAGATGCTTACTCACCATGTTGGGGCCATCTTCAATGAAACTGATAGCTTTATTGACTGTTCTTCGCCACAGCAGACGCGAAAAAAATTCCTGAAAGTATAGAACATTCACCACATGTCGATGGGGAAAAGGAAATGATTGCCATTAACATTTTGAACTGTATTCATTAGGAAATACCACATGTCGATTGATGTCACTATCAACAAAATCGACTAAAGACGTTTAAGTTTCTAAGAGCTGTTTCGCTTAAAATACACTCCTTAGTAAAACCAACTCGCCTGCATTCTGTTTGTTCAAGATTATGAGAATTGGTCATCGAGGTAGAATTAGTAGTAATTTAATTTGTTCAGTTTCGATGCTCAAGTACTCAAGAGTCTGTAAACGATATGAATTCACTCTTAGTGCAGAAGTTCGACGTTTAATGAAGGTGTTTACTTGTGTCATGATCAGGTTTGAATGTTTGAAAAAGAAGTTGGACTTGTATACTAGTTTAAACAGATTGCATGTTCAAGCTTTCGTGTATATGATGCTATTCTGAGAATTTCGGGGTCTCCAACTAGTATTATTGTCATGTAATTTTATTGTTCTCTTTTTAATGCACATGTTTTTGTTTTTTTTAAATCGTCATATGTGTTAAATGTTCGTAAATGAATTGACTTTTAGTTTTACTCTTATTGGAAATTAAATAACACTACTGTACACATATATGTGTATGTATGTGTGTGCATGTCTGTATGTGTATGAGAGTGAGAGAGAGAGAGAAAGATAGAGAAGGAGAGATAAGGAAAGAAAAGGATGACAAATAACTGTCTACCGGGCGAAATGCTTAGTGCCATGTCCTCGGTCACTATACTCTGAGTTCAAATTCCGCCGAGGTTGACTTTGCCTCTCATCCTTTCGGGGTCGAAGAAAATAACTATCATTTGAGCATTGGAGTCGATGTAATCGGTCATCCCCCTCCTCCAAAATTTCAGGCCTTGTATCTAGAGTAGAATAGATTATTATTATTATGACTATTAGGGAGCCGAGCAGGCAGAATCGTATAGCATGCCAGGTAAAATGCTTAATGATATTTCGACTCTCTTTACGTTCTGAGTCCAAATTCTGCCGAGGTCGACTTTGCCTTTCATCCTTTCGGAGTGTCGATAAATTAAGTACCAGTTGCGTACTGGGGTCGATCTAATCGATTGACCCCATCTCATAAAATTTCGGACCTTTGCCTTCCATCCTTTCGGGGCCGATAAAATTAGTACCAGTTGAACATTGGGGGGTCGATGTAATTGACTTGCTCCCTCTCCCGAACTTGCTGGGCTTGTACCTAAAATTGAAACCAATATCAGAGTGCACTATTTCCTTATTGATAGTTTCATTACAATTTATTTCATAACATTAGTATTTAAAATCATAGAAAATTGCACAATCAAGCGCAATCAATTATTTTTGCTTTTGTATTCGTTGTTTCATTAAGTTCATAAAGACTGGGCTAACTTCATAAATAGAAATCATAGGAGAACAAGAAAATCGACACGAATAGGAAACAATCAAATTTACAGCTGAATCTAATAAAAACATCATAATTCCTTCTAATTTAGGAAATAAAATTTGGTATTGATTTTCAGGTTTTGTTGAATTTCAATTTCGGTTTTAAATCTGTTTGATTGTTTTATTTAATTCGATTAGATCGTTCCATCTGTATGTGTCCTTGTTTACGAAAGAAGGCTTTAGCTTTATAGCACACAATTTAAAAAGGAAGCAGAAAGAATATACGTTGCTGTAGCCCCGAACTCACTAATGACACGTTAGTGAAAAATTTGTAGACGGTAACTGTTCCAAAACCAATCCAAATACACACGCGCGTGTATTATATTATTATATTTCGGGACGGTCATTTTATTGTTGTCAAATAAGCACACGCACTATATATTGGTTCTACACCCTTTTATTATTGTACTTATTTTATTTTAAGTCAATTGCCTAGAAATTTATCGTCAAACATCTGTGATATCTTCATCCATATGTTTCCTCCTGTCCTCTTTAGTCCATCCTGCATATATTTCCTTGTTGTGTGTGTGTGTGTGTGTGTGTGTGTGTGTGTGTGTGTGTGTGTGTGTGTGTGTGTGTGTGTGTCTGTGTCTGTGTCTGTGTTTGTGTGTGTGTGTGTGTGTGTGTGTGTGCGTGTGTGCGTGCGTGAGTGTGTGTGTGTGTGTGTGTGTGTGTGTGTGTCTGTGTGTGTCTGTGTGTCTGTGTGTCTCTGTGTCTGTGTGTGTCTCTGTGTCTGTGTGTGTGTGTTGAAATTTGTATTTACATATAAGGGCAAAATGCTTTGCAATATTTGGTCCGACTTTACGCTTTGAGTTCAAATTCCGCTGATGCTGACTTTCTCTTTCATCTTTTCGTGTTCGATAAAACAAGTAGCAGTTGAGCACTGGGATCAATGTAATCGACTTACCTCTTCCTCCGAAATGATTGGCCGCATGCCAAACTTTGAAATCAATATATATATATATATATATATATATATATATACATACATTTATATATATATAGATATATATATATGTGTGTGTGTGTGTGTGTGTGTGTGTGTGTGTGTGTGTGTGTGTGTGTGTGTGTGTGTGTGTGTGTGTGTATTCATACATATACCTATAAGTGTGTATATTTAAGTATATACATACAGACGTATATGTACGTATGCATCAGTATACATGTACACATACATGTATATCTGTTTGTGTAGTTAATATCTTCAACACTACCTATCTTTCAGAAGAACTGCTTCTCTCCTTAGTACTCTTCAGAAATTGATTTTCATCTGAGACACAATCGATTTAATATCAGAAAGAATTCTTCAAAAGCGTAACGTTTTCCAAAGACATATTAAAAAGAAAATTGATGCTGATAGTATTCATTCTTTGTTATTCTCTTACTCGTAGACATAGCCGTGATATAGTGTTTGTATTTCTTGTTGTTCTTTTTATAGTTGTAACAGTGTTCTTAGACTTTAGTTGTTGTTGTTGTTGTTGCCGTTATCATTGTTGACATCAAAATTTGCCCTTTATTGTTAACTTGTGTTCATCACGATTATAAATATCGTTTTGTTGCATGCTGTTTTACTTGTGTAGTATCATATGTTTGGCAATAGTTGCGTTGCCCATGATGTTGCGAGCATACGAAGAGATGTTCCTACGCTTCATCTAGCGACACATCAATAGCCGGAGAAATTCGAAGATCGCTGCACTATTTGATATATTATTTCTCCACCGCATGACGATGAAGGGCAAACGTGACCGCTGTGGCATAATGAACTAAGTAGATATTAACATGTCACAAATACTGCAATGCATGTACAGGTGTGTGTGTGTGGGGGGGGGTAGTTTCTGTGTGCGTGTGTGCATGTATAGGTACATATATTACATATACATATATTTTCACACATACACACATATATATATATATGAATATATAGACATGTATATATATATAACCTCCAGGAAAAATCTTCCATTTTGTGCCTGTCTATCTATCTATCTATCTATCTATCCTCGTGTATATATATATATATATATATATATATATATATATATATATATATATTGCCACTTAAGTGTGGCTGACCCCTAGGGGTGGATGTTACTGTTGCTTTTAGCCCCAGGAGGACATCTCCTCCAGCTGGCTTATCGACACACGACTGTGTCCTGTTTGCCAAGGGAAGTTATCCCTCTCACCTCGATCAGCAGCACGAACGTATCCGGATTTCAGGGTTATTTCCCTTCGTCGGCGTTCGACAGCTGATGACCTTGGTGAGAGAGACAAAAACCTGGCAAACCTTATATCTTCTTTTCCAGTGAAATTCTTCACTGATATTGAAAAGGTGAAAACAAGCAATGTTAATTCTCTAAATGAAGTATTAACAGTAACTGCACGATAAAGTTACTGTTAATACTTCATTTAGAGAATTAACATTGCTTGTTTTCACCTTTTCAATATCAGTGAAGAATTTCACTGGAAAAGAAGATATAAGGTTTGCCAGGTTTTTGTCTCTCTCACCAAGGTCATCAGCTGTCGAACGCCGACGAAGGGAAATAACCCTGAAATCCGGATACGTTCGTGCTGCTGATCGAGGTGAGAGGGATAACTTCCCTTGGCAAACAGGACACAGTCGTGTGTCGATAAGCCAGCTGGAGGAGATGTCCTCCTGGGGCTAAAAGCAACAGTAACATCCACCCCTAGGGGTCAGCCACACTTAAGTGGCAATATACTACACTTTATCGTGCAGTTACTGTTAATACTTCATTTAGAGAATTAACATATATATATATATATATATATATATCCTCGTGTTTATATATATATATATATATATATATATATATATATATATATATATATATATATATATATATGCGAGTAAAAATAAATACAAAAAAGGTGGTTTTTTTGTATGATTGTGTATAGAGGAATATATTATTTTGTTTAAAAGAGTTCCAACACTGTCTGTTTTTTATGTTTTATTTATATTCCTGCAGAACCAATGTGGGGTATAGAATATGGAATATACAATATATAATATAATATACAATATATAATATAAAATAAAATAAAATAAAAATGGATGGCACCATGAAAGAAAGTATTGAATGTAGATGAAATATTGAGTGTTCAATATAAAGGATCAAATATATAAATATATAAATATAAATATATAATGGCGACTCGAGTTTCAGGGCTATTTCCCTTCGTCATGGCCGGTATGACAGACTTTAAGAGACTGTAATAAGTTGGCTGGTTTTCTGTCTTTTATACCAATTCCTTTGGACGGCAGCAGTAGGTGTTTGGCTATTTTTAGAATTGATGTCAAATCTATTTTTAGAAATGATGATATTTTAATTTATTTTTTTGTGTGGGTTGTAGGGATAAGATTTTTAAACCCCAGTAGGTGTTTGGCTGTTCTTAGAAATGATGCCAAATCTATTTATAGAAATGATGATATCTGAGAGATTTTTTTGTGTTTTGGTTACAGGGATAAGATTTTTAAACCCCAAGTAAGATGGATTTAATCATTGTTTGTTAAGAGTGGGTATACAACTGTCTAAAATCATTGAAGATGGTGTCACACAACAGCAGCATTTCAATAAATGACTGAAACCAGGAATAATATTAAAGATGAAAATAATGTAAATACGAACACATGTATGTATGAGTTGTATGCTTAATAAAGCCCGTTTGTATGTACGCGAGTGTATTGGCGTGTACTTTGTGTATAGATTCATATTTACTTAAATAAATACAGGGAGATATTATGAACGTTTACTTAATAATTTAAGCATATTTTAATTAAAATTTCTAAAGTAAACTTCATAGCCTCTAATATATACTTCAATATTTTTATGCTTCAAAGAAAAGCAGTAACTATATATGCATATATGTTTGTATTTATATACGTCTGTGTTTGGATTCATACATCGGTATGTGTTGCTGTATTGCTGCTGTTGATTTACAACTAAAAGCGAAATATTAGACGGTCTTGATATTTTTTCTTGTTATTAATGCTGCCATTTAACCTTACAGCAGTCCACTCGGGTTAGACTTACGTTCAAAAGAATACCCGTCGTTACCATATCGTCTTTCCGTTTATATCTTCTTCGAGCAGAGTTATAAGAAACTACGTACGCCACCGAGATATGACCAGAAATGAATGAGATTTAGAAGCTATTTCTAGTGGCTTCAGGTATATCAAACACGTTCCTTACTGTTCACTATGGCTAACTAATTGAAATTCATTGAGAACACTCTACTGTGTTATCACTTCCAACGCATAATACTGCATTCCTTAAATAGGTTAGGTATGGCACAAATGTAACACTTCTCCAAAAAGGTCAAAAGGGATGATTAGAAGCTACTGGATGCATGTGAACAAGAAAGGTCAAGAAATTAATTCTATGATCCCGAAGCGATACGTGAGATAGTCATATATTTCTGATTTATAATATTAACATTTATGAAGATATGCATCACCTCCCTCACGTTATCGTTATGTGTGTGTTTGTGTGTGTGTGTGTGTGTGTATTCACATAGAAGCAATCCTATGTTTCCATATAACTTTACATGTCTTTTCTTTTTTTCACTCCCTTCTCTGTGTGTACACACATATGTAGGTCTATATATCTCTATATGTACATACACACAAACACACACACATATATATATATATATATATATGTGTGTGTGTGTGTGTGTGTGTGTGTGTGTGTGTGTGTGTGTGTGTGTGTGTGTGTTTGTATATGCCTTTATATGTAGATATATATTTATATGTGTGTGTGCGTGTGTATATATATATATATAATATATATATATATATGCACACATACATGCCTACATACATACATACATACATACATACATACATACATACATACATACATATACAAACACATACACATGTACATATATATATACATTGTACAGATGTATGCTTATGATTAGCAAGAGAAAAAACAGAGAGAAGGAAAAGGATGGGGTGTATACTGATATAGGTTACAGGTGCAGTCGTATCTGTGTAGGTGTGAAATCGCTCCGATAAAAGTACGGAGGTTGATTTGATCATGTAAACGATTCTACTCTGTGCCTCAGTCAAATCATAGTAACAAATAAATAGATAAAGCCGAATAAAAGGATAAAACCACCTCTATATATGTGTGTGTTTGTGTGTGTGAGTTTGTGTGTGTATGTACATTTATATGTATGTGTGCGTATGTACGTGTATGTATTTATGTATATGCGTATATATATATATATACAGGGTATTAAAAAAGTATGGAAGCACTCTTTAATAGCTGATGATTCAATTTTCATTTCGTTTTAGATGTAACCCATAATAAATAATGAAGGGAACCAGTTTGAACTTTCAACAAATTAATTTTTTCCCTAAGTTCCATTGGAATTTATAAAACGTAGGCGTGACAATCGGTCATGTAAAGCATTCAAGAGGAATTTGATGGCGTGGAGTTTTATTTCCAGCGAGATGGCCACTCCCACGCTACTATAGTAATGGAAGAGTGTAATTTATCAAGATTTTGCCAAAGAGTTGAATACCCTCCGTGTTCACCGGACCGTACTAGATTTGTTTAAGAGGATACTAAAAGATAGGGGTTCCGCTACAAAACCGACAAGAGTCGACGAACTGAAGGCAGTCACTGAACGAGAACCCGCATGAATAACGAAAAAATGTTTACTCTTTTACTTGCTTCAGTCGTTCGACCGCAGCCCTGCTGGGACACCAATCATTTAAAGACCCGATTAAATAAACAATACATGAAATTTATGTTTCCACACTATCCGCTTGTATTAAACAAAATATGAATTCTTATTGAAATTTACATACCATGGACAAGAAGTATTTCTACCCATTCTGCACAGCACTTTCCTTGGATAATGGAACTGCAACTGTAACATCTCACATATATTTTTACCTTTATTTTTATTCTCTTATTCCCCTTTATACATCTTATATCCACCCTTTTCCATAATAACTTCTTATATTGAACTCTACTATTTTCCTTTAGTTAACTCTCTCATGTCGTCTCTGATGAAGGGATATCCCTAATATCCCAGAAACAGCTATAAGACAACCTTTCTCTTTATAAATGTCCTATAAATTCCACACAGCCTTGGTTTTGTTGTCTCATTTTATTTAACGTATACATGCTCAAACAGGATCCGTATTAGACACCTCACTCGTATTATTATCGAACCGAGAGTTTAACTACGGTCCTTACCTGCCATCTTGGGTCTTCTGGATACCAATACC
>NC_142929.1:170340284-170347784 GCF_046866305.1 Octopus bimaculoides
GGCTAACTATAAAGGAGCGATGCTAGAGCTGTTAAATCTTGCAACCATTAATTTTATCTGTTCTATCTATAACTGCATTTTTTATTTCCAAGTAAACTGGTGTCTGACTGTTCAAAGGAGCCTTCAAATACGACTTCTGAAAATTTGTCATCGTCGTATTATCAAGTCAAGTACCCACAGAAAATGGCTTAGCTCCAGAGATATTTATGCTGACATGGTTACGATATTAAGACACTCCAACTTTATCAAAAAGAAAAAATTTATACCGGGATTTAGGAGAGGAAGGGTAGTCTTGAAGATGATCCAGGTTCTGGGCGTCCTACAACGGTCACTACCGAAAAAAACGATAGTGTTAACCACCTATGGATGAATAACAGGCGAGTGATTATAAATCAAATAGCTAATGCTATTAGTATATACTATTAGAAAGTTGAGAATAATTTGCTATGAACGAAGTTTTATGCTTGGTGGGTGCCACGTCTTCTGATGCTTGATCAAAAGCGCACCAAGCTGATCAAATCACGAGAAAATCTGACATGCGCTGAAGCAGATCCAACTGGTTTCCTTGAATATTTCCTAACTCGGGATGAGCGTTAGATTCATCACTTTGAGCTAGAGACAAAGAAACAATCCATGAAGTGGAAACCTCCCTTCTCATCTGTTCCAAAGAAGACCAAGGTCCTGCTGGCTTCAGATTTTGGGGATGCAAAAGATTCTAGATTTATTGACTATCTTGAAAATGGTCACACTTTCAATGGAATGTACTATGCCAACTTTCTGAGGCGGTCACGAAAGATTATCAGGACCAAAAGCCTAGGAAAATTGATAAAAGTGGTCGCGTTTCCTCGGCACATTGCTCCAGCACACGAGTCTTTGGTTTCAATGCCTACTGTGCATGACTGTGGTTTTGAACTGGTTGATCACTCTCCCTATTCTCTTGATTTCGCCATATCTATCATCTGTTGCCCAACATCATTAAACACTTGGCTGAGAGCCAGTATCGCAATGACAGCATCATATCTGCTGTTGATGACATTTTTTGACCAACAGGACGAAAGATTCTTCACCGATGGGACCCAAGCTGTGCAACACTGATGGAAGAAGTATGTGGACTGACAGGGTGAGTCTATTGATAAATAAAACTCACTTGGTTACATTTCATGAGAGTGTCTTGGCCAGCCCATCATTTGTGATGGCCGAGGTTATATTTAAATTATTTCCATATGACCATAGTCAGGCTCTCCGCTTTAGTGGCTTTCTAGATAAAAAATATATCTAGTTTCAACGTCTCAAGACGTGGAAATATCTTCTAGTTTAATCCAATTTTCAGCTTAAATATAAAACCCAACATCGCAAGAAGATTCTTTAATTTAATATCATTTTTTCACATCTCAGCGAGACATATTAATTAAGATTAATTTAAGAAATTGGCTTTGTTTGATCATTATAATTCAAATAGACAATTCAGCGTAAACGGTAATATTTCATTGCCTACATGTAATAGTAACTTTCCTCCTTAGAGAAAAGAAAAATTAAAGGTATAGTGTACCATGTGAAAGTACCGAAGTTCTTTTGAAGCATGCAAAGAATAGGGGAAGAATATATTTCAAGATGCGCTTTACCAGCATGGGGAATCCTTTAGTTATATACATGCTCGTGGGTTCCACGAGTTTAATTATTTACATATAGCTTAAATAATTTTGTCGTATTTTAAAATACAATAAGGGTTTTTGGAACAAAATATCCCATGGAAACATGGTTCCCACTAGTCAGTTTTAAAGTATGATTTAATGTCAGTGAAAAGTTCTTACTTGTCTTGCAAGAACATCTGCAATTCAATAAAAAAAACTCTGAATTTTTGCATTGGTATGAGCAAATATTGAAATACTGTATAACAACTTACCCCATTATGTGTTAAATCTTCGGAACTAATGCCTTGAAATATTTTATATTTAGTCACCATTTACCGATTAATCACGAACTCCCGGAACTGGAGAATCATGTGCAATTTGCACGTGATGACTTTAACTATACTTACCTAAATCTTCAAGGATTTTCCATAGCTATTTTCTTAATTTCTTCCTCCTTCGTTGTTCTTTATTCTTCTCTTCTCTTGCTCTTCTTGCATTCTTTTTTCATTCTGCAGTCTTTCTCTCTCAATCCCCCTCTCTCTCTCTCTCTGTCTCTCTTTCTATCTCTCTCTCTCTCTCTCTCTCTCTGTCTCTTAAAACATCTGCTCATATAATTTGATTTCTTTTTTCCTCGGAAAGTGTTTCAACTGCTTTTCTTCTTCCTTTGTATCAAATGTTCCCGTTGCGTTTTATTTAATATTCTGCACTGATGTTTGCACACACACACATACACACACACACACACACACACAAGTACTCACACACACACACACACACACGAACACACACACACACACGCACGCACACACACACACACATACATACTTACACACACGCAGACACTCACACAAATTACTCACACACTTATGTATATATAAATATATGCATAATAGACTATAATGCAAAAATTTATCTTTTGTTTCAAAATTATGAGGCAATTTCAATCATTCAAAATTCACTTTTAATGTTCCGTATCTGTTATATATTTAAAGATGTTCCTAATATTATATTTTGTATTAACGTATTGGACACGAGAAACATTGAGTAATGATTTGTGAACTCTCATGTTCTAATAGAATATATTTTATTTTACTTTTACTATTCAGCTATTTGTTCACATTTGTGTCCCCATGTGTGAGTGTGTATGTTTATTTGTGTGTGTGAGCGGCGCGTGTGTTTGTGCGCGCGTGTGTGCCTGTGTATGTATATGTGCGCGTGTCTGTATGTGAGACAGTGTGTGCACGCATGTGTGAACGCATGTATGCTTGTGTGAGTGCGTGTATATGTATGTATAAATGTATGCATTGAAATATGTGTACATGCATGTATGTACGTATGTACATATATATTAGTTTTTGACTTTATTTTGGGAAAATAAATCGTATTTTTTATGATGTTACACTGAAACTTAATCACGAGACTAGTGTTTCAGGTCTATTTTTGTATAAAAAATTTGAAAATAAATAGAAGAGGTAAATGCAGAGAGATAATAATATAACAATATCAACTCACAATTACCTGGCTTAAAAAAATCCTAAAAAGATAAAGGCCTCAAAAAAGCAATAATTTTCTAGGCATGAAATAATTCGGCTTCAAAAAGCGTGTGAAACAATTATATGCACGAAAGCAATTCTTTATTTTCGTCGTGTTATTTTCAACATAATGTGTTTGCAGATGAAAAACTTTTGCAGTTATTGCCGTCTTGTAAAATAGATATTATAGAAAAATGCCAATGTGAACCGTTCGCATCTACAAATTGTTGAAAATTTTTCAGTTGCCAAATATTTCGCTCTGCCTCTTTTACAAATTGTGTCAATATTTACACAGAGAGATATATATCCACCTGCGAGCGTTTGTTTTCCTTTTGGTTTAGCCTAATGCCAACCAAAAATTAGGAAATGAATGATCAAAGGTGACCAGCATGTCTTTTCCATTGTACTCACGACTATGTGTTTAATATTACAACAATATATCTTCTTTCGAACAGCAGAATGCTATCCAAGTTATATCTTCGGACAGGGCAATAATCGGACGAGGTCGTAAAGTGCAACCGTGCACCACCCGGTAATAGCTCAGGCTCAAATAACGTGGATGCTTCAAGAAAAAACGGGAATAAAATACGAGTAGTATGTTAAGAAACATACTAAGAGGAAAGCCAATAATTCCGTTCATGGAATTTGGATTTTGTCCCTTTACTTCGTCAAGTGAAGAATATTGATATGTTGAGTGTTTAATGTTTTTTAACTAGGTGTTTTCATTTAAAAATCTGTGTCTAATGTGGGTAGTGGAATGGGTGTCGGTTAAAGTACGTTAAACGGAGTATGTAATCTTGCGAGGTGGTGAGGTGTCTTGTCGAGATACATATATCTACATCTAGTAAAGGTTTCTTATCTCAAGTTTAGAAATTGTTCGACCTAATAAGGATGTTTACTCTTTCACGTTTAAAAAACCTGCATTTTAGAGAATCGTTGATATATGGCCCTGATTCTCTCCCTCATGCTTCACTTAATGAGGTGATATATACCACTGTTGGTCAGATTCCACCAGATATGGCTCGCTAGCTTGCTTACGAGTTTGATAGACTAGTGAATGTTGTATTTTTTGAAGCCACTTTCGCTTAGTCCAATATATTCCTTTCGGCTCCTTTCTTTGGCTAGACGGAGGAGGCCTTAATTTTGTACACCACTGAGCTCACACAATGCATGCCTAGTCTAGTGGGTATGTAAGTCGGATACTGAAGTTTCAGTCTGGAGTAGACATCTTGGTTGGGTTACGTATATCAAGGTTGTAACTGAAGAAAATATTTCTGCACTTTCTATTGGATCCTTTCTTAAAACTATGGCTATGAGAAAAGCATTTATCTATCAGGACTACAAATGTTTTACCTGCATTCGCCTTAAAATTCAAGAAAGGGGCAACCATATAATTTTTCCTGGTCTATTTCATTTTTAGGTTTGGTTCTTTTTTTAGGTCATAAAGTATGTAATTTTGTCTTTAAACTACTGTCGACTACCTTATCAAAAATGTCTTTAGAGTAATAAAGATTAGAGATCCTATTGGCAATGTTAGCTAAAGGATTTCTGAAGATGATAGTTTGGTGGAAAGTTTGTATATATGTATATATGTTTGTATATAAGTTTCTGTTATCGAACTGGAAGGAACAAAGACAATTTAACACACACTATATTCTTCGCCTCATTGCACTATCCACATAAAACATCGATGTTACATTCTCAGATGACAACATCTAGATAAAAAACATTAAAGACCCAACATTAAAAGGGCAACTCCTGGATTTCATAAACATAATTATTCCTCTTTCTCTTAGTACGTATGTTGAGGATTCCGTATCGCTTATGCATAATTTTTTTAATTATTTCTCCTATTTGTTCCGGGTGTAGACATGCTAGTCCAGCTTGAAATAGTGCTGGTTCGTGTACGATACGCTATACAAGCTCATATGATTACAGCCCTTTCTCAGCATGAAACTTGAAGTAGCCATGTATAGTGTGTGTGTGTGTGTGTGTGTGTGTGTGTGTGTGTGTGTGTGTGTGTGTGTGTGTGTGTGTGTGTGTGTGTGTGTGTGTGTGTGTGTGTGTGTGTGTGTGTAAGCATCGAGATCCATAAATGTGTATGCATATATTATTTACGCATGAGGCACGCATCTATCCATCCCCATATGATTGTATCTATCTATAAAAAAGCAATTTTTATTGCTTTCATGTCCGTTGACAAGGAAAGACAACCGCTATGAAAGGCATAGTATATAAATCTGAATGACCAAGAGAGTTCAGTTTGAAACTAGATTTACTCATATAATCTAGCAGGAGAATTTAAAGCTAAGTACATAAATAAAATATCACTTGACTCAAACGAGACGGTTGTCCTAAGTGTATTACTTGATTACTTGACGCAAATTTGTAAACGCTATTTTTGTCTTTCAATTAACAATTTAGCAATTAGGCTTCTCTTAATTTAAACCAATATGAAACCAATAAATAACCCATATATAAGAAAGGCGTGTGTGTGTTTGTGAGTGTGTGTGTGTGTGTGTGTGTGTGCCACTGTGCACGCGTGCGTCACTGTCGGTTTCATGGTCGATGCCGGATTGAATCTTTGATTCCTTTTCGCCTATAAAACTCTGAATAATTGCCTCTTTACTCACATACTACATATATATATAGGAAAATAATAAGATAAAATAAAAAGAGAGAGAATATATATAGTCAGTTCAAATAAACGAACAATAAGATTATCAATAACAAACAAGATGATATGCACAAAGTGTATATTAGTTTGATGTTCAGTAAAGCCAAAGAGTGTTTGAATTTTCGAGCATAGCCCTTCGTCGGAAAGGAAAAACGCAAAAGTCCAAAAAGGAAAAGAAATAGCCAACACCATGTACGTAGTTACATTGCTCTCTCTGTCTTTCTCTCTCTCTCTCTCTCTCTCTCTCTCTCTCTCTCTCTCTCACTCTGTATGTATATATATATATATATATATATATATATATATATATATATATATATATATATATTCATTTGAAATGCAGAGACGCCTATAATAGGACATCTACTCGCTAGAAATAGCAGCAAAAATACTACATACCACAAAAGTTAGGCTTCTCTTAATTTAAACCAATATGAAACCAATAAATAACCCATATATAAGAAAGGCGTGTGTGTGTTTGTGTGTGTGTGTGTGTGTGTGCCACTGTGCACGCGTGCGTCACTGTCGGTTTCATGGTCGATGCCGGATTGAATTAGGCATAAAAACACGAACCATGCTGCGTACTGATTCGTGCTTCATATGTTGTCTGGTCATTTCTGCTGACGATAGTCCGACCTTGTAAGATATAATCTTTATCTTACTAAAATTGACTTGAAACCATGGTACAGAATATAGATTGGTAAAAGTTTTTATTTTTCATTTCCTTTCGAAATTATCCCTAACTTTTGCGGTATGTAGTATTTTTGCTGCTATTTCTAGCGAGTAGATGTCCTATTATAGGCGTCTCTGCATTTCAAATGAATAATACATAGTCTATTGACTGTTTTTTTACTCTCGCTGGACCACTGGTGGTAAATAAAATTTCTAAAATTTTCTTTGCTACCCTATAATTTATTCATATATATATATATATATATATATATATATATATATATATATATATATTGAAAGAAGATTAGAGATCTATACAAATCAAACTTTTATATATAAAAGATGGAGGTGGAAATAGCACAGAAGTAAGTCTAAGACATTTAAATTCAAGAGGCAATTTAATTCAAAAATTATTAAAAAATTATATAAAGATATTCTTTTCTTCTCTAGGCACAAGGCCCGAAATATCTGGGGAGGGGCTAGTCGAGTAGATCGATCGCAGTACGCAACTGGTACTTAATTTATAGACCTCGAAACGATGAAAGGCAAAGTCAACCTCGGCGGAATTTGAACTCAGAACATAAAGACAGACGAAATACCGCTTAGCATTTCGCACGGCGTGCTAACGTTTCTTATATAAAGAAGATATTACCGGTTTCGATGTATTTCATCAAATATCAGTAGAAGTTTATAAAAATCTGAAGTAAAAACAGTTTATCTTCTGTCTGGGGGTCAAGAACATGGCTGGAGATTGTTCTTTGAAGTCTTTTTAAATATACTTTGGTACTGAGTCCAAAGTGTTGGAGAGTGTCTAAAAGAAATCTGTGTGATCCTGCCAAGTTAGTGGCTAAAAAGCATTTATTGAATGGATTTTATGTTCACCTGTGTGTGTGTGTGTGTGTGTGTGTGTATGTGTGTGTGTGTGTGTGTGTGTGTTTGTGTGTGTGTGTGTGTGTGTGTGTGCATTGAGTTGAATGCCCTTTTATTA
>NC_142929.1:170352784-170367784 GCF_046866305.1 Octopus bimaculoides
CATGCAACACTTTTGAAATGCAAGCGAAACGTCGGTGCCAGTTAATCACTAAAGGAATTCTGTAATCTGTTGTATTTTGTTTGCTAAGATTAGGCGTGTAGGTTTGACTATCTTTGCTAATCTTAGCTATTTCACTTGCTATTTTTTGTGGAACTGTTTGGTAAACTTTGAAAAAAAGGAAATTTCGGCCCTGAAAACAAAAAAAGAAAAGAAGCTGAAAAAGCTGATTTCCCATTCCTCTGAGCCAGTGGGCAAGGGAACATTTTGGTTGAGAAGATTTGCTTTGAAATATGAGGAGAAGTCGTTTTTACTTTCAGGACAAATGTTATGTAATAAACTCATTGACGCCGGGTTGAAAATCGTAACGGAAAATTTTCCAGAAATTCCAATACAACCAACCATTTTTTCTCATACGGAATTTCTAACATACAATCCACACCGCACACTGTTTATCCATCACACCAGGAACAATCATTTTGTTTTATCAACAAATTTTTTTGGAGATGTTTATATTCATGACAGTTTGAATTTACCAGTTTCACAGGAACTAATGGCACAAATAACAACCTTGTATTCACTACAAAAAAACATTATTCCTACAATTCAACAAGTTCATATCATGAATCCCCAAGTCGGCGCATATGATTGTGGCCTTTTTGCCCTAGCGTATGCATTTGAACTGGCCATTGGAAACGCTCCAGAGAAATTTCTATTTGATCAGTCAAAAATGCGAGCACATTTAAGATTTTGCCTCGAAAACAATAAATTTGTTCCATTCCCGAAAGTAAAGGTTTTTCAAATGTCTACTAATACCACAGACGTCACTCACTTTCTATCATCCACCCAGAAATGGATTACCCCTAGAAAGACAAGTAAAAATTGTAACGTCTCACATGACCATTCAGAACAAATTTTGTCACCGAATAGGTTCCACGTTTTAAGTGAAGATTACGAGCAACACCCAAAAAGTAGTCAAGAATCTAAAGAAAAAAATACTCTGAAAACCACTTGCCCGAGAAAAACCATCACATTAGAGAATAAGTCGGTTATAAATTTATCCAAATTAAAACTTTCGCCCGACGATGTCTCAGTCTTAGAGCTTGGATTGAGTTTTTGCCCAAGCACTAAACATTTCGACAAGAATAAACTAGCTCAAGGGCTATTTCAGTTTGTCCGCCGCCACAAGCTGAAAGAATATTTTTTTGAGAAAACTGGTAACGAGGCGGCAGAAAACCCTATATTTCCTAAAAATAATGATGATGATCGAATCTGGAAAATTGGATTGAAAAGAATCCCAATTGGTATCCAGATAAAGTTCGGGAGGGACGTTCACAAGCACTACTAGAATTTCTTGAATCTTGTCAGGCAGGCATTAGAGAAAGCCTTAAAACAAGTGGAAATAAATCCTGGAATAACCTCACAAATTCCCAGCGTTACGCACTCCGACGTCTAGCTAATAACGATTCTATTGTTAATAAGATGGCGGATAAGGGAGGCGCTATCGTCATTATGGACAAAAGTGAGTATATTTCGGCTTGTGAAGAAGTTTTAAATGACAATACTTCATATGAAGAATTACCTGTCGATCCAAACCCCAATTACAGAGAGGAACTTGACAAAATAATTTTGGAAATGGAGGAAAACAATCTCGTTAGTAAGGCTGAATCTAGGATTTTAAGGTCTGAAAGAAGAACACCTGTATTTTATGGTCTCCCTAAAATACACAAAAAGTTCGAAAAATGTCCTCCAATGCGCCCAATTTGCAGCGGATATGAATGCTGTACGGCCAAAATTTCGGAATGGCTGGATGGCTTTCTACTCCCCGTCGCAAAAAGATCAAGTTCCTATATTCGGGATACTTTTGATTTTGTATCTAAAATCAATAACTTTTTAAAACGCTGAGGCCGTGTTGAGAACTGCTTTTTGGTAACCATGGATGTTTCCTCCTTATATCCTAATATTGACCACAATGAAGGGGTAGAAGTATGCATGGATGCGTTTGAAAAGCGGTCAAATAAAAGTGTTCCAACAAATTTGCTCTGTAGATTATTGAGGTTTGTGTTAGAAAGTAACACAATCCAGTTTAGACAAAGATTCTACCACCAGACGAAGGGTTGCGCCATGGGTACCTCCATGGCAGTTAATTTCGCTAATGTTTTATGACAAATTTTGAGACAAAGTTACTGAAGACATTCAAATCCCTTCATGGTCATGAACCAATACTCTGGTTACGGTTCATTGACGACGTATTTTTTGTCTGGGAAGGATCACAGGATAGTTTAATGGACTTCTTGCATTTCTGTGATTGTTTTGCTAGAAACTATGGCTTTAAGTCCAATATAAAATTTACGTCTAGTTTTTCAAAAACTAGCGTTGAATTTTTGGACACAAAAGTCAGGTTTTCTGGAGGCAGAATAGTGACAGAGTTATTTTGCAAGCCAACGTCATCCCACATATATCTCCACCACCGCTCCGATCATCCACATCATCTTATTCGGTCAAATCCGAAATCCCAATTTTTGAGGATAAAACGGATTTGCACTGACATAGGGGATTACTGGAAACATGCAAATGCTTTTGTATGTCATTATGTCAAACGAGGTTACAGTGAATCGCGTTTAAAGGAAATAGCAAGTGAAATAGCTAAGATTAGCAAAGATAGTCAAACCTACACGCCTAATCTTAGCAAACAAAACACAACAGATTACAGAATTCCTTTAGTGATTAACTGGCACCGACGTTTCGCTGGCATTTCAAAAGTGTTGCATGAAAGTTACCAACATGTGGCGAAAAAATATCCCAGTTTCAAACAAACATTTCCTCAACATAAAAGAATTATTGACCTCTATATCTGACTCCAAGAAAACGAACATTGGAGTATCTACACGCTGTACCTTAAAGAACAGCCGCAAGAGAGGTAAGCCCTGTTCATTGTGCAACAACATGAGTGAAGTGAATACCATCAAAAATCATAATAGAAATGTTATGATTTATACAGAAGGGGGAACCTGCAGAGATTCCCATTTAGTGTACGGTGCAGAATGCACGAAACATAACTTGATTTATGTTGCTTGTACAACGGAACAATTAAACAAATGGTTTAATGGGCACAGATTCGACGTCAGGCACAAGAACAGTAGTTCAACAGAACTTGCTGAACATTTCGTTTCAAGCGGCTGCAATTTTGTAGAAGATTTGAAAGTGCACATTCTCAAAAAATATCCTGAATGTACCCCACTTTCACTTCTCAGAATGTATGAGGAGAAATATGTTTGCGGGTTATTGACATCACGCCCTGGAGGAATGAATAAGATGACAGGAGAATATCATCAAATTTATACAAAACTGTTTGATTGAATATTCTTCTTTCTCTCTTTTTCTTTTCCTTTTCTGTCGTCTTCCTTTTTCTTTCTTTCTTTCTGCTTATTAAAAACTGACAAAAGCTGATGATGTCCTTCTATCAACGCATGGACGCTGGTTACTCACGTTCATAGTTTACGTTTGGTTTCTGAAATTTTGAATTTTCAATCGTATTATTATTATTATTATTATTATTATTATTATTATTATTATTATTATTATTATTATTATTATTATTATTATTATTTTATGTTTGACTTTTGCTTTGCATTTGTACAAGTTAGATCCAAGTCTCACCCAGAGACCTCAAGAGACAACAAGTTAAAAGTTCATGTAGGTGTTATGCATAGGATACCATATATTTCCATTTGTACATAGTGTTGTTCTAGAGAATGTTTAAGAAACCATAAGAAAGTTATGTGTTTGTTTTAAAATTTGAGATCACATAGACAGTATTTTACGTTTATTATTATTATTATTTTATGTTTGACTTTTGTTTTGCATTTGTACAAGTTGGATCCAAGTCTCACCCAGAGACCTCAAGAGACAATAAGTTAGAAGTTCATGTAGGTGTTATGCCTAGGGTACCATATATTTGGATTTGTACAGTTTTGTTCAAGTGAATGTTTAAGAAACCATAAGAAAATTATGTTTGCTTTAAAATTTGAGATCACATAGACAGTATTTTACGTAGGATATGGGCAGTTCCCATGAGCACTATCTTTTGGACTTCAGCCATTTTGGGGTTTCCTGGTATCTGAGCTAGGTAGTAATCAGCCCGTTTCGCTGTCATTCCCAGGGCACCTATGACAATAGGTATTGTTTTCGTCTTCAGATTCCACATTTTGCTAATTTCTATTTCAAGATCTTTATATTTGCTCAGTTTTTGGTAGGTCTTGACAGATACGTTTATATCAATTGGGATTATTATTATTATTATTATTATTATTATTATTATTATTATTATTATTATTATTATTATTATTATTATTATCATTATTATTATTATTATTATTATTATTATTATTATCATATACACACAACAGTTGCTTTTTCAACAAATTCCCATGTTGCATATGCTGCAGTCCATCGCACTTCTCAATCCCTCCCTCTATTTGTTTTCTTCGTGTATAGACGATCAATGTCTGCATGTGGATGAAAGGTCCCATGAATGGTTGAGAATTTTCTTGTGATTCTTTTCCATGAATGGTTGGGAGTTTTCTCCATCATTCTTTTCTGTCCACTTCAGAAATCCAGCACCGTGGCAAACCTCAAGCCACTGCACGCGAGTTCGTTGCCGAAATTGTTTCTGGCATTCAACATTCAATCCAATATTTCTCTCAATCAGTGCAGATACTCTTTCTCTGTCTTTTCGTGCATATCAGCATCATCATCATCATCATAATCACAACCACCACCACCACCATCGTCATGATCGTCATCATCAACATCATCATCCTCATCATCATCATCATCATCATCATCATTATCATCATCATCATCATCATCATCATTATTATTATTATTATTATTATTATTATTATTGAGTGAGGGAGTAGCGCGCACCATCAAAGTGAAACTAAGGTACAAATATATGAAGCCCAATATAACCATCATGGCTACCCCTCTGAAAAGCGTACACCAGACGCATGCATCACAACCATATGTGTGCGACATGGTGATCTCATACTAAGATAAACAGGGCGTGACCTTGCAGGTGGGACCCAGCTAGAATTATTTCAGGATGAGTAGCTCATCCCTCTCAAAAGGTACCTGAATAAAGTTTGTTTAAGGATGAACGAGACGCCCATGTTTCTAGAGGGGAATTATTCAACTCCCAAAGAATTCCTCTCAACACATGACTATGATGCTCCCCCGCTACTTCTGCTCAGAGATGCACATATCGTCAGCCACTAAGGGACATGCTCAACTGGTTAAGGTCAAACAAATGACAAGTAAATCTGTCGTATGGAACAGAATATTTGCTCTCACCCATTTTTATACCAAGACAAAACATACACGATAAGACATCCAATTAGTTAAGATCAAAAGCCACGAGAGCCACTGCTTCATGGCATTTCTTATTATTATTATCATCACATTATTACTATCATTATTATTATTATTATTATTGTTGTTGTTGTTGTTGTTGTTGTTGTTGTTGTTGTTGTTGTTGTTGCTGTTATCATTATTATTATTGAATGCTGTCATAATCAGACTTCTGCAACTCGCTCCAGCGATTTTGGATTTCATACAAAGTATAACCAAGGGTAAAATATTTCGTTTTGGATAATTTTCAGTTCGATACCTCCTGAAATGTTTTGGATCTTCACCATATACTGACGGAGACATTCGGTCTGTCATTTTTTTTTTGTTTTTTTTTTTCGTTTTGATAATTTTACTTTACCGTTTCTGTTTTCATTCAGCACAATATGTCTTCATGTTAGAGAAACTTACTCTTAAAAGAGTGAAAATAAACATAATTTCAGAGATAAGAAATAAAATATTTATTAACAATTTCAGTTCTACAAGATCTACCTATTGTAATAAAAAAAATATAGTTTAACAGTTTAAACCATCATTTTAACAATTTGAAATATACTATTTATAATGACACAAACGTAGACATGCATTTTGCTAAAGATAGATGACAAATTGTGATGGAGCAAGATTTGAGTGACATAAAAGAAAATTTTAACAATAATTTCAATAGCGTTACTAGCTATAAAGGATGCACAGAATGTGAGTGACCCAGTGCAGAAAATCGATGTGACAGAGATCTTTGACTAAGGAAAACATCACCCTTTCCTAAGCACTTTATCGAAAGGCAAGCAAAGACAACAGTTTCATTTCTCTGCAGTGTAGTGTTTTCTCTTTCGCCCTCAAGCTTTAACTAAATGTAGCCCTGGCCAATCTGCAGAGCGAGATCCCTTGCGCAGGCTGAAGTACGTCCTATCGAACTGTATACCTGGTCTTCAAAACCAACCAGGGCAACAACAAAAGGCTGAGAGTGAACGATATTAGCGATGACGCTTACTACTGTCTTATCACCAGCTATGTTGCATAGTATTCTGCGCGACCAAGTGATGATCGTTGAAGTGACAGAAACAACATGTGCCGCGATGAACACATATTTGCAAGAACATTGCATAGGATGAACACATAGGTGCTAGAACATTGCATAGGATTTCTCGCATTTTATTTCAGCTCTCGAGTTCCCCTTTCATCCTTCGGAGATCGATTAAAAACAGTATGAGTCCTAGGTGGTGTATTGGTGAAATTGATAGCGAGTCGGATGATATGCCTTGTAATATCTGTTTCGGCCCTTTTAGCTCTAACATCAGTGACTACTACGAGAACGTTACCCAGCTGTATGGTCCCAAGTCAATGGCTTTCCATTGGTTAACATTGCCTATATATAAAAGAAGCCAAAAACAACTGAAGTAATCAACTAAAATGATACAGAATCACATATTAAGTATGAAGCACAGTGCTAGAATCTATGCCTAATACTTTGCGCATATCATTGCAATGATAAAGGTGCCACTAAAATCCCTCCAAAATATTCACTCTACTTCTAGTATTACTTTGTCAGAGATTGTTCAAAACAATCTCATTCTTAGACATACTTCGCTCCATGATTCTAAATGGTTCTAAATGAAAGAATCAATACAATTTTGTTTCCTTTCCTATCAATTCATTTATCCGTCTGTGTTTTCCATGTATTTTTCTTTACTTATCGTACTTTCCTTCCCCACGTCAATTTTATACGTAACTCGTTCTGTAATTCCTCAACAACTTCTGTATTTTAGACTTCAATGATATAGATGTTTCGTTGATTGAAAGTAATTCAGCTTGAACACTTTAAATACATAAATACACACACATAAGTATTTCATAAATATACACATACATGCATATACATGCATACACGCACACAATATACATGTGTGTGTATGTGTGTGTGGTTGAAAATAAACAATGTCACATGAGTAAGATATGGTGAGATATTTTGTTTTTCTTCTCTTTGATTGCATCATTGCAATGGATTTAACTTATTACTTGATTCGTGTTTCTTTCAAGTTGTAGTTAAATATTCAGATTGTTTATGTTATACTGATCTTCTAAAGGATTACTCGACGGTAATGCGTCAAAGTTATCTGTAATGAAGTAGTATTGACAAAAGATCAGCTACATATTTAAAGAATCAAGCGAATAAATAGATGTATTCTTTGATGAAGACATTTGTCACAGATTAGTTAGTAGGTATGCGATGACTGGTTGGACTATAATTGTTGTTTGTGATGTTAGCAAAATCAAAGAAAGTAAAGTAACTACTAACGACTGATTACTACTAATAGAAAATCAAATGAAAATGCTAATTATATGGATGTGAAATGTAAAAGAACCCGGGAGCTATCCATAATGAACAGATTGGATAATTATGTGATGGATAACTGACGAAACTGTTATAATCTGTATTATGTTTCCCATGGAATTTTAGTTTTAAATTCTGATGATTTCCTAATTAGAGTCTAAATGTGTTTCAAGTGTTTATTTAAAGAATTGTATAGAGACGATGCCTTGCGTCAAACACAACTCCGTCAGTGACTGAATTTGTATATTTGATGTATACTTATGTACTTATAAATTACACCGAAAATAATAAGTACTTTATCTGTATGGATTTTTCGTTCTGTGAAATGATCTTTAACCTTATACACATATTCCTCATTAAGGAAGCTTTCACAAATAAATTAAATACGACAGTTAACTGACGCTAGTGCAAACCTGTGTCTTGGCAGAAGCGACAAGCTAATCACAGCGTTCAATTTCATTCTATTTATGTACTTTTGTTGTTGTTTTTTTTAGTTCAGCTCCAGCGGGGGCGTGTTTTGCAGTATTCCAATGGTGAGGAAATAAATACCAGGCATCTACTGAAGTAAATTGAATTGATTAAACTCTTCTCCTTAAATTTTGTGACGTCTTGCTAATGTAACATATCATTTAAGTGAAGACCTGCATTGGTAGCACTACTGAGGTTCTTAGCTTATGCTAGTTTATTTCTTCCTTTTTCATAGACGAATCTAATTAACGCACGTCGACAAGGCGCTTATTCCAAAATCAAACTGACTGGTTACTTATGCCAGCTTCATGGCACGAAAATAACCGAATGGTGGCCAACGGAAGAACACCATTAGTTATTAGTCTCCTTGACCAGTTATGAATCAACAGTCACAACGAAATACCCGAAACATAAGGGAAGCAACCGAACAAACTATTCGTGCCTGTGATATTTTGATGTAGTTTCATTGATCGGAGAATAAAATATCGCCCCGTTTTAAGGGTTGGGAGTACTTTTTAGTCCCAAGTTGAATTTTGTTTTAGCAAATTAATCATCCAAAAAACACTCAGACCGTTATCATCTATTTTAATGTGTCCTTCCTATATTAAGTCGGTTGGGTATTTGTCTACTATTCCTAACAGAACGAGCCGCCGTCGCTGTAAGATTTAGTCGGACAATAGACTTTGTGAACGGTCCAACTTGCGCAAAAGTGGTTGCTAATGTTTATCGGATAAGTTGATTGGAAATTGATGTTTCTTAATACTAAATTAGTTGCAGTTTAGCTCCAACTGAGTTCCGATAAGCAGCCCTGTATGCAAAGGCATTCTAGCCGTGACAATATCATTCATTCATACATACAGTATCCTGGACAGCATTACCCACTGTGTTCTCTTCCAAAGTAGTAGGGTGTGATCTCTTGAGATCTGATTATTATATCCAACGAGCTGACCAACCATATACAAGTTCCCGGGTTAGCTTGTTATAGCAATTGTTCTTAATTTTGTTGTTTACCCACATGTCATATATGGTTGAGCAAACTTAGGATCAGAAACGTTTTTACTGTGACCAATTTTTTTTTCTTCAGATATAATGCGTCCAAAACAATATTTTCTGATGTGTTCTTCCCTTTTCATGGTAGTTGGATGTGATTTTAGCAGTTACTTCTAACTGGATAAGCGTCTTCAAAGTGACTCCCTCATTAGTATAGAGTATTGTAATGATTAGTGCAGTTGATTCGTAGCAGTAAATATATATTTCAGATTTGAAACATGTTTTAGTAAGAGTGGTAGCCTTTAATACTGTCATACAACTACTGCTGTTTAGCTCCCGATAGCTCTAATTGAGTAGACCTATGATTAAATGCATTCAATTCATGACTACTGAGAGATTTTAGTTTTAGGCATAGTATATCTCAGGCTACGAGATACAATGTGTCCTGTCTTCTTTTGTTTAAAATCGAAGGGTGTGGTTTGAGACAGAGAGATGGAGGTGGGAAACAGAGAGACAAATAAATAGGGAAAAGTAGAAAGAGAGGCAGGGTCAGAAGGAGAGAGAGAGAGGTTTGTCTGCTACATCAAGCAGGTCAAACAACCATAGAAAGGCTAAATCGATTGCTGTAGGTTTGTGAATGAATTGTGCTAGCAACCGAAAGACAACAAGTGATGAATGTCTACCGCTTCCATTTTCACAATAATTCTTTTATGGCTTTTCCTTGATTACCAGTTGGTAGTTTGATAGTGGAACCCATAGAACGATATCCATAAACCTGTTATCAACCACCTGGCAGTAGTTGATTATGACTGATTGTATTTTATTATCTATACTATTACACGTCTCTTTCTTATCATACATTTCCTCACTATTTCCGTTCTACGCTGGTTTGTCATTACGTGTCATCCGCTGTTTATATTATCATTGATTGTGTTCTATTATTATCATTATTATTATTATTATTATTATTATTATTATTATTATTATTATTATTATTATTATTATTATTATTATTATTTGTAGTGGTAGTACTTGTGGCTGTTGCCGTTTTTGTCGTGGTTGTGGTGGGGGCGTTTTTATTATGTTATTAGATATCACACGCATACGGAACAATTCCTCTAAATTTGGTAAAGCTAGACTTTTTACGCGCAATAGTCCAACTTGAATTAAGCCTTTATATTGTTATTTGGAACTAACTATAAACATGCTTAAGCGTATTTATTTAATTTAAATGTTACGTATGCTTTCACATATTCAGTCTAAGAGAACAAATCTTTACACTGACTACCAAGCACAAAATTTAACAAACATACGTCCTATACGATAGCTTGACATGGATGACATCTATCAGACCAGAGACAATGTCAAATGCCTTTCGCATGAGTTTTGCTAGCAAAATCTTGCATATCACATGAAAAGACAATATCACTACCTCTGAGATAACTTCATAGTACAGAATTTAAAACTAAATATGCAGTGTTCAATGATTCCGAAGAAGGGCATAAGAAATTCGGGGTAATTTTGGGGATACTTGGAAGATCTATCGCCTCATACATTACGATATAGTGAAATATATATCGCCTCATACATTACGATATAGTGAAATATATATATATATACATAGTGGATATACGTGAAAAGTATCCGGCAGAGTCAACCTGGGATACCTGACCGATGTACATGTGGTCAACACTCTGCATTTCGGGAGTCTGACTGTTTCATTTTATATTTGTTCAGGTGGTGATCGTCTGATTTAGGGTTGTGCTTTCAGCTAACAGCAGAGATGAATTGGGAAGATTGCATACAACATTCCGTTGTCCAAATATTTCAAAAAGTTTCTGTATCTATTACAGAAGTGGCTGATGCAGTTAAGGGTAAATCTTAAATGTCATATGATATTCTTAATAATTTTGTTAAGTTTCACTCAGTAGTCAATAATAAAGTCCAGTCAACGTCTAAACGTAATGAAAGGCGTGTAAAAGTGGCAAATTTGGCATCGATAAAGGGAATAGTCTTTCATTTTCGTATAGTTTTGAAAAGAGACGTCACGTTGTTGGCAAGTAATGTAGTCGACGTTTATAAATGTTCTTTGAAGAAAGTTTATTCTAAGTATATATTTGCTTCTAAACTCGTGTTAATATAGCGAAAGATACTATCAATGAAACTCTGAAAAGATACTCAACATTTTCTTTGTAAGCATATACTACTGAAGTATATTGATATGCTCTTCAGCAAATATTTGGCTGTTTTTATGCATTAAAACACAAATATATGTGTATGTGTATGCATGTAATTACATGTGTGTGTAAATGTATACATATATATATCTATATATATATATATATATATATATATATATATATATATATATATATACATGTATACACACACACACACACACACACATATATATATATATATATATATATATATATATATATATATATATATATATATATACATATATATATATATATGTATATACATTATTATATATATATATACATATACATATATATATATATATATATATATATATATATATATATATATATATATATATATATATATATATATATATATATATATATACCGGAGCAAGTACATGAATGTGAAACAAGGTGGGAAAAAAGAGTACTCAATTACCAGATGTAGAGTAATATGCTTTATTTAAAAGCAGCAGAAATATAACAAAAACTCTGATTAACAGCTTTTGTTATATTTCCGCTGCTTTTCATTAAATATATATATATATATATATATATATATGTGTGTGTGTGTGTGTGTGTGTGTGTGTGTGTCCTGTTATTTGCATTTGTGTAACATTTCTCCGTTTTTTCTGTCCTTGTTTTCGTATACATTCGCTGCTTTCTTCCAAGGAATCTAGTGCTCTTAGCTTAGTTTTTCCTTGGGGCTGGCCAGACTGGAGCAATCTCGAGTATAAAAAGCTGAAATTGCAAAGATAATCTGGAACTCGACTGAGGAAAGAAAACTCCGAATGACCCGCCTTGTTTTCTTTGTATCGTCTGTCTGGATGCTTTTGTCCCTTTTTTGTATCACCTAACTGCCTCGATGTCTTGCGTTCTTGCCCCATTTTTGTATTTGATATATATATATATATATATATATATATATACATTTACATATACATATACATATACATATACATATACATATACATATACATGTGCCTACATAGAGAGATAGAGTGATAGATTGAGAGATAGACAGAGTGGCAGACAAATGGGCTTTGACATGTCTAAATTGTCCCAAACGCGCCGCGTTTATAGGGCGTGTTTTGGGAATTTCTAGACATGCCAGAGCTCATCTCTCTCCAGGTATGACTACAGACGATTCTTACAGAAGACATTAAAAAAAAACAGAAGTATCACACACAGTACATAACTGCTACAATATTTATCAACTCTTGTCAGAGTCAATAAGTATAAATATGTTTACCTTAGACGTTAATAAATATACAAGAGACAATTACGCGCGTAAAGCAAAACAGCTCTGTTGACCGGTTTTATGTTTTTGAACTACAAAATGAACGAAAACCATTTATTTGTGTGATTCAGTTTATGCATGTGTGGGCATGTGTGCGCATATGTGTGTGTAATGGAAGTATATTTATACGTGTCCTATTTGTTACTGTAAAACCATGATACGTTTTCAATGTGTGTGTGTGTGTGTGTGTGTGTGTGCGTGTGTGTGTGTGTGTGTGTGTGTGTGTATGTGTGTGTGTGTGTGTGTGTGTGTGTGTGTGTGTGTGTGTGTGTGTGTGTGTGTTAGTCTTCCTTTATAGCCGAGGACCCCGTTCAACGAAGTTAAGTACAACTTCAATTAATGCCCAAACTGGAAAATAATTTCTTAATAATTTATTTAATCATTAATTGATTTTGCATTTTTTACACGTTCAGTGTCGAAAATGATATTCCAATGTAGCTCGTAACGACTATTTACAATGACAACAACTGTTTAGAGCTCGTATTCGTCGTTTTTTAATCCTTTTATGTATTTGGAATCTAAAAATCTAAAAAAAATCCCTTAGTGTATATCTATATTATCTGCTACGTCTAGTAAAATCGATGGGGCCTATGGTGAACGCCGCACCTGAGCCGTGAGATTTATGTGGTTTGTCTTCGAAACAATGGGAAGTGATATTGATTACATTATAGAACTCAGTCTGTCTGTCTGTCTGCCAAACTGAATATATTTCTTCACTCTGCAGCAGATTAATACATAACAGTCAGAGAACCCTTCCCTCAAACATTCCTTTATTATAGGCAATATGATGCATTTTGATGTAGGTAAAGAAATCCAATCCCAGATTTAAAGTGATCAGATTCTCGATGAAAACATATAAGTATTCTTTTATTTCTTTCAGCCATTGAACTGCATCCATACCATGTCCAGTAAGTTCACCGTCATCAATTTACGTCACGGAAAGTTCACCGTCAATAATTCACCGCAGGTTAAGTTCACCGCAAGGAAAGTTTACGGAGAGATAGTTTCACAGTAAAAGAATTTATAAGAAAAAAACCTTATTTTCGAACTCTTAAGTTCACGGTCAACTTTGTTCATAGTGAATTGATGGCGGTGAATTCTCCTATGATATGCAAGTGTAATTGTGTGTGTGTGTGTGAGAGAGAGAGAGAGAGAGAAAGAGAAAGAGAGAGAAAGAGAGAGAGAGAGAGAGAGAGAGAGAGAGAGAGAGAGAGAGAGAGAGAGCCAGGGAGACAGACAGACAAACAGACAGCGAGAGAGAGTGGTGGAGAGACATCGCACATTTCCGTCTACCAAATTCACTCAAAAGGCATTTATTGACTAGGGTCTGTAGTTGAAGAAACTTACCCAAGTGCCACGTGGTGAGACTGATCCTGAAACCTCATAGTTTTGAAGCGATTTTCTAACCACACAGCTACACCTGCGCCTCATTACGTAATCTTTGTTGTTACTGCGTCTCATAACATAATGAAAAGAAGTATGTAAATAGTCCTGCAATTTATGTTAGACTGCTAACCTGTCATATTGTAATCCATCTCTGACCAAAGAATTTACATAGTCTTCTGAAACTACCATTATTCAAGGAGTCGTAACTTTAGAATTGTGTAGAATTAATCTTACTACCGTTAGATAAAGCAATATAGAGTTCAGGGGCTGTTGGCTCTGGGAAAAGATCCAATTTTCTTGGTGATACTGTTATTGTGTTTGCTGTCTTTTAGCTTTTAACACTTAACAAAACTTGTGTAGATGATGATCTTGTCACTATTCCTATTCATGTTATTGGTATTTTAATTATTGTGTCTGCGAGTGATGACATTGCTGTTCATTCAGCTTTTATTTGTTCTGCTGCTATTTGGTTTCATTACATATTTTGGCTATTTTATGATTGCTGCTCCTATTGTTGACGCTGCTAGAACTGCTTCTACTACCGCTGTAGTTTTGTTGTTTTTATCATTATTGTTGTTGACGTTTTTGCTGCTGCTAACCACTATGCTTTACGGCATAATATTATCACACATGGTGGTAATTTATGTGTTTATTACATTTTTTTTCAGAATGTTTTCGAAAAATCTATATCTTCTTTTTCGAGAGAATAATTTTCCATTTCCTTTAGAAAGCCGATGGGAGAAGACATTGCATTCTTAGCGTCGAAACCACTTCTATTAGGCTGACCGCCTATTTCACATTCTTCTCCAATTGTTAACACTAACGTTGGCATGTACAAAAATTCTATCAGCTTGCCAAGACAAGCGGAAAAGAAGTATATATATATCTGTCTCCTTGTTGATTCAGCCCCA
>NC_142929.1:170372784-170397784 GCF_046866305.1 Octopus bimaculoides
ACGTGTATTATATTTGTATGTTTGTATGTGTATATATGTATATGTGTATATATTGCAATATACATACCTGTGTATATATACATGTATGTATATACATATATATATATACATATATATATATATATATATATATATATATATATATATATATATATATATATATATATATATATATATATATATATATATATATATATATATACTGATCTCATTATACAAAATCTTGTCTACAACATCATATCTCATCGGTGGATAATAACGCTATGGTACTATTGGACAACTGCTTATGATGTGAATAATATGTTCGGTGTTAACTCTACAGAGTTTGCATCAGTTAGCATATTTGGATGTTTTCCTGCATGTATGTATATGTGTATGCTACAATGTATAAAATATTCGTTTACTCTCATTTCAGCGAAACGTGTGTACATCCGCTGACGTCAATAATTTACTCAAATATATCAAATATCTGTCTTCATTCTTTTACTTCTACTATACATTAGATTGTTTCTATGCTCGGAACCATCTTGAAGGGCTTAGTAAAAAAAAAAACCCCCAAAAAAAACCCCCAAAAAAACCCCCCCAAAAAAACCCATGCCAGTACTTAATCTCTTAATCTAGCACGTTATCTAATGATTCTTTTTGACGAACTGTTCAGTTACAAGGGCATAAATGGTTTATCACGAGCACAGCGGCGGTGCATCGATAGACAAATCAGTTGTATAATAGCCAGTCACTTACGATCTAGAACTTAAAACAGTGGTCTCATATATATATATATATATATATATACATATATATATATATATATATATATATATATATATATATATATATATATATATATATATATATATATATATATATATTCTCTGTATATATGTAAATAGAAGCATACATATATGTAAACGCGCGCGCATATATATATATATATATATATCAAAGTTGACATTTATAGCCCTGTGTTGTACAAATTATGAACGATCTCATTTAACTGATATATGAACAGAGTTTCGTGCAGTCCCTAAAGTCCTATAACGAGAACTTCTTTCATTTTGTTAATGTATCAACATCGAAGATTCATTCATTAATTTTCTCTTTACACATCGAATTGTTGTAATAAAGTCCTCACTGTTCCATTAATCTGGTGTTTTTCTCGCGTTACGTTAGCGCAGGCGTGTCATAAAGCATTGAAAGAAACATTGAAGTTTATACTCTATCCCTCCTTCTCCTTCTGCCTTTCTTCCCCTTCTACCTCCTCCTTCTCCTTCTGCCTTTCTTCCCCTTCTACCTCCTCCTTCTCCTTCTGCCTTTCTTCCCCTTCTACCTCCTCCTCCTCATCATTACTAAATCACGTCCATTTTTGAATTATTTGATATATGCTTATGAGTGTGATTCTCTCTGATAAGGTCGAGGCGACATTGTGTGTGGAAATGCGAACGTATATGATGGCTACCGCTTCTGTCTCTGCTACTGTTGTTATTGTTGTTGGTGATGTTTTCGATGCTGTAGTCGGCTTTGTTGCTTATGTTTTTATTTCTGCTGTTGTTTTTGTTGATGTAGAGACTTCCTTTTGTCTCTGTAATACAGGTGGCGTCAATTGTGCAACTGGAGTACAGTGTGTCATGTTGTGTACTTATTTAAGATAGTGGAGGTTTAGAAGTTTCTCACTCACTAAGCGCAAGTAAACGAGGGAGTCACATGACAGCCAACTCTTGAGCACATCACACTACGTCTTAAACACATTACACACTTTAGTCCATAAAATACATATAAAAAAAAACATGTTAGTTATGGCTGAGGTGATTCAATCAGTGCAGATGTGGGAGTAAAATAATAGCAGCAACAGCAACAAGTGCATTAACTACTATCTCAACACCACTATGACCATCAATGAGAGCAGCAACGTAGGTACATGACTGGAAAAGTAAGAAATGAAATGCAAATTCCTATCTATTACTCTCTATTATCTGCCATTCACTTTCTGTAATCGATGAGAAGTATATTTGGCATTATGTGAATGCTAGTAGATTCTCCCCAAAGTGAATATCCATCACCTCTCGTATTAAGTATACAACGATAAGAGTCCAGTATCGCCTTAAAGAAAACATTAGTGTGTGGAGAAGCAATACTCACCCAATAACAGACATCTTTAAGCAAGTTAGTCATTGTTCTTCGCTTTTGTTGAATATGTTGTTGTTTAGCTCCCAGTCAGCTTTTGGTAATCAGACATATAAACAAGTACATTTCCAGCTACAAATCACGTCAAAGCAGATATATAAGTCGGTGGAGTTGAAGTATGGTACACTTGTGTGCTGTTTCTTCCTTGCAGTTATATGGATCATATAGTGAGTTCCTTGTCAGATGAGGATATAGTAATATATTCATAAATTTTGTGAGTGTGTAAATTTCGGTTACGCATCAAACATTTGAGTGTATTTCTACCAGCAAAGCTGATTTCCGATTCATGTGCACAAAATATCAAATTAGTCAAGAACCAGTGAGGTAACATCTGAAAGAGGCACATGATATGTTACAAATAGTAGGCAAACCAACATCAAATCGCATCCCACTGATTTAAAATACGGAAGTCCTCATTAGAGTTGGCAGTCCTTGTTACACCATTTCTGCACATAGATAAGCCAGTCATGATCAGAATGTCTTTATTTAAAGAAAGATTTCTTTAAAACATGTAATCAAACTCCAGCCAAATGAATTTCGTGTCTGTGTGTACGAGAAAGAAAGAATGGAAAAAAAACAGAAAGAAACACTGAAACAATGAAATGAGGAAGTCAAGGAGAAGGAATTGAATTTTTATATACAAGAGAGAGTGAGATGAGTAGATGTGTGTAAGGAGTGAAGGGATGTGTAAATAGAAAAGGAGACAGACAAATGAAAGCATTGATGCTCATGATCCTAAACACTGAGTGTATGCAGGATTGTATTTACGTGCTTTTGTGCACATGAGGTAAGTGAGACAGTAAATAAATATGCATGGGAGACGATAAATGTATCATTTTAGCAGGGGTAGTATGCATGAAGCAAGGTGTGCGTATGTGCTTATACGTACATATATATAATTCCAAAACAAAGAAGAATAGGCTATGATAAATTAATTTTGCAAATGTTACATTGAGAAAGATACACCTGCCCAGAATTATGATATATGTGAGCAGTAAGTATGCGCACAAATATACATACGCATATGAATATACACTTATAGAATAATGTACAAAAATTATATACCCATGCATGCAATTACATACACAAATGCAGTGAAATACAGAAACACACGCGCGCACATATACACACACATATTCACATATGTGAATATTATATATATATATGTGTGCGTGTGTATATTAATATATACATACATATTCTTAAATGTATGTATATATAAATCTACATTCAAACTCTCTTTTACAAAGAAGACGAAGACGGGTGTGTAAACAACAAACAGATGTATAAGTTTAACGCTCGAGAAGTGAGAGTCTTCTACGTTTCGAGCCTACGCTCTTCGACAGAAAAGAACACAGAAAGAAACAAGGAGAGAAAATAAAAAAAGGTTTAGTGACTAGCGATCTATCATGGCGAATGCTGGACAGAGGGGTCACACAGGAGAGCAATGTATACATATCTGTATCTTTTATCTTATACTCGTTTCAGTCGTTAGACCGTGGCCATGCTGGGATACTGCGTTGAAAAGAGGGAGAGAGATAGAAAGGAAAACGAAGAACGGCTAGAAATAGCAGTCACCTCTCTCTCTCTCTCACTCTCCCTCTTTCTCTCTCTTCCTCTCTCTCTCTCTCTCCCTCTCTCTCTCTCTCTCTCTCTCTCTCTCTTTCGCTCCCTTTCTCATCTGCACGCTATGTCTAACCCGTGGTCAGCCTTATTTTGTTTTGTCTCTGTTTTTACACCAGTCGTATGTTTTCTAGTATCCCATATCCACCTGTCTCGTTGTCTCTTGACCTGCTGTTTCCAGTCCTTTAGGATTTCCCCCTAAGTGTTACCCAAACTTCCTTTTCATCCAGCCTTACGGCTACATTCTACTTTTTTTTAAAAATTATTTCGTTTTTGTCCCTTGTTTCTCCACTAACGGTCTCGTCATGAATTACATTCATTTTTGCATTTATATATATATACCTGGTTCAGATATAAAAGAAAAGATAAAATGAAATAAAACAGAAAACAAGGACAGGTAAAGGAACAACAAACAAGGAGTATTAGTTTAACGCTCAGAAAAAACGCAAAAGTTTTTTGACGTTTCGAGTCTAAGCTCTTCAACAGAAAGAAATGAGGAGAGAAAACGGAGACAGGAAAACGGAGAGAAAAAGCGCGACTGGATTAATCGTTTCACATATCAAATTGACTGACGAGATATGGTTGCATGGAAGGTAAGATAACTACCTGTGTGAGAGCAAGCGCGTGTTTCTATAGGAGGATTTATGTAGAGTATAGGTGTGTATCGGCGAGCGAGTGTATATGCATGTATGAGCAAGCATAAGATTATGCGAGTGTGTGTATGTGCGTGTGTGTGTGTGTGTATACGTATGTCTGTAAATATGTATATATATATATATATATGTATGGGTGTGTGTATGTGTGTGAATGTCTGTAAATATGTATATATGAATAATTTTAATTTTATATATATACTATTTTTTATCTTTTATATTTTATTTATATATATATATATATATATATATATATATATATATATTTTTATGAGCTGCTCCACATCGGTCACCGGAGTGATATTTGTTCACTTTACAGAATGTCTGAGTGTCGGTTAGGTGTCTGGAATGGGACGGCTTACCTCATGGGCAGGTAGAAGCTCTTTAACCTTGGTTGGTAATCTACCTAGGAGAAGGAAATCTCCGAAATAAAACCTGAGGCCTTGGAAATTCCTGGTTTTGTCAATTCTCTTGTCACACCGGTGAAAGTCTTCTTGGGCTAATAAGTGGGGGTAGTGCAGTGCAAGCTACACCCACTAAAAATTATTCATCTGCACAGGTACTTCCTGTACTCCAAATCTTAGTAAAATCATTCAATTGGTTGGTTGGCAGAAACCTAAAAATGCACCTATAACTTATTTTAAAATGTCTGAAACAAATTCAGTAAATGGCAAAAAAGGCTTGGGAACATCAGGGGAACAGGTATGGCCCGGCAGGTGTCCCAGTGTATCACAGGCTGGACCCGGTCGTCATCCTGCCACTGTGGTCAAACAGTCCTCAAGAAAAAGTAAAAATAAACATCGTTTGAATTTTGGCTGTTGGAATGTGCGCACACTTCTTGATGATAATTTCACGAAGAGGCCAGAAAGGCGTACTGCATTTATTGCATGTGGGCTAAAGAAATATTCCCTTGATATAGTTGCTCTCTCTGAAACTCGTCTCTCTGGTGAGGGTCAAGTAATGGAATCTGCTTATGGATATACTATCTTCTGGAAAGGCCTACCTAAGGGTCAGCGTAGAGAATCTGGTGTTGGGTTTGCTCTCAAGAATACATTAGTGTCCTCCATTGCAGAGCTTCCAAGTGGTATATCTGACCGGATCATGTCATGCCGTATCAAACTGACAAAAGGTAGGTTTCTTACCGTTGTCAGTATTTATGCACCAACAATGTCCCATTCTGAGGAAACTGTGGGACAGTTTTATGACAATCTAGCAAGATTATTGAGGAAAGTACCAATTTCTGACAAGCTGGTCATTTTGGGAGATTTCAATGCAAGAGTTGGAAGGGACTATGTTTCATGGCCTGTTTTAGGTCGACATGGGATTGGAAAATGCAATAGAAATGGAGTAGCTCTTTTGACGTTTTGTACTGAGAATGATCTGGTTGTCACCAACACTCTGTTTAAGCAGAAAAATAAATATAAAGCCACCTGGATGCACCCAAGATCTAAGCACTGGCATCTCATAGATTATATTTTGATTAGGAAATGTGATATGAAAGACGTTTCTAGCGTTCGGGTCATGAGAGGGGCAGAGAGCTGGACTGACCATCATCTACTGCGTGGCAAAATAGATTTTTCGATAAAACCTAAAAACCGACAGTCTGGTCCTAAGATACCCAAAAAGTTAAACGTTGCAAACTTTAAATTATCAAGCAACTTGCAAAGATTCCACGACGCTATAGAAAGTATTAATCTTGACCCAAACAATTTATGGGAAGATTTCAAAACAGAAGTATTTCAGGCTGCAAGTTCGTCAGTGGGATTTAAATCTCATAAATCCAGAGATTGGTTCTCAGATAGATCAGCAGAAATTCATGATCTACTTTTAGAAAAACAAAACTTAGGCAATACACTGCTCTCTCAGTCATTGAATCCCAACTCAAATGAAACTTACAGAAAGCTGAAAAGGAGGGTGCAAACTGTTCTAAGGAAAATTAAACAGGAATGGTGGAATGATAGGGCAAAAGGGGCACAAGAAGCAGCTGATAGAAATGATGCCAGTTGTTTGTATTCTTATGTTAGGGAGGTATATGGTCCAAAATCTTCTTCAGTAGCTCCAGTGAGAACAGAAGATGGATGTTTTCTTCTGACTGACACCGCTTCTATTCATAAGCGTTGGGTAGAACATTTCTCTGCACTTTTGAATAGACCATCATCCGTTAATATGAGGACGATAGAAAAAATTGAACAACTTCCAGTTATAGAAGAGATGGCATCTGAACCAACTCTAAATGACATTTATTTAGCTATGAATAAGCTGAATAACAACAAGTCTCCAGGATCTGATGGAATCTGTGCAGAAGTCTTGAAATATGGGGGTGACAAAATGATGGAACTCTTAAATATTTTAATTTGTCACTGTTGGAGAAGTGAGAAAGTGCCTCAAGACTGAATTGATGCCATTCTTGTCTCCTTATATAAATCGGGGCCAAAGGATCTGTGTGGTAATTTTCGTGGGATTTCCCTTTTGTCTGTGGTTGGAAAGGTGCTCGCCCGCATTTTGTTAAAACGTTTAAATACCTTTATAGTTCCGAGTATGGTGTCTGAGTCTCAGTGTGGTTTTCGTTCCTCCAGGGGCACAGCTGATTGTATCTTTACTGTCAGACAATTACAGGAGAAGTGCATTGAACAGAATCTTGCTCTGTACCATTGCTTTGTTGATTTGAGCAAAGCATTCGATACTGTTAATCGAAGTGCTCTGTGGCTAATTCTGGGGAAAATTGGTTGCCCAGAAAAGTTTATAAACATGGTCAAGGCTTTGCATCAGGATATGAGAGCTAGGGTTAATTTTGGTGGTAGGCTTTCTGAATCTTTTGCTGTGGAAAATGGAGTAAAGCAGGGAGACCTTGATGCACCCACCCTCTTTGCAATATACTTTGCCGTTGTGGTGTCACATTCCTTTCAAAACTCTGAGGAGGGTATCTACATAAAATATCGAACAACGGGGAATGTTTTTAATTTGACCCGACTGAAGTCTAAAACGAAGGTTTTTACTTCACTTATTAGGGAAATTTTGTATGCTGACGATTGCGATCTGGTTAGTCATTCTGAATCGGGTCTGCAATCCCTTGTATCTGCATTTGATGCAGCTTGTGATGATTTTGGCCTGACCATCAATCTGAAAAAAAACAGTTGTGATGTATCAACCTGCGTATGGTGCTGTTTGTAACCTCCCTAAAATTTTTGTTAAGGGAAAGTTACTTGAGGTTGTCAATTCATTTGTCTACCTGGGAAGCTCTGTTCAAGATGATGGAAATCTTGATACGGAAATACACCTGCGAATTCAAAGGGCAGCAAAAGCATTTGGTGGCTTGGAGTCACGCGTCTGGTACCAGCGACATATAAATAACAATACAAAGCTGGCTCTTTACAAATCATTTGTCTTAACATCCCTATTGTACTCCTGTGAAACTTGGACCTGTTATGAAAGGCATTTTAAAATGTTAGAAAAATTCCACCAAAAATGCCTTCGTCATATTTTAAGAATTAAATGGAATTCTTTTACTCCAAACACAGATATCCTTGCATCTGCAGGCATCCCCTCAATTAAAGCCATGATTTTGAAGAACCAATTGAGATGGTGTGGCCATATTGTTCGAATGGCAGATGAACGCATGCCGAAACAGCTGTTTTATGGTGAGCTTGCAGAGGGGAAACGTTATCGGCATAAACCTAAAAAAAGGTTTAAGGATGGCATAAGGACTGCTATGAAGTCAATTGGAATGGCTCCAAAAGATATAGAAGTCCTCGCTTCAGATCGAGTTGGATGGCGAACAAGGGTGTGGAGTGGAGTGAAAGCATTTGAAGAGGCCAGGATGATGCAAGCAGGGCTCAAGAGACATTTAAGGAAAAAGGTGAAGACTGAGAAGGTGAATGACAAGGACCTTTTTGTGTGCACAGTCTGTGACAGACCATGTCTGTCCTTGGCTGGCCTCAAATCTCACCTGCGAACCCATGGAAAACAAACCTCACCCAGCTATTCTGATTATATGTCTGTGCACACGTTTGAATGTGGTGTGTGCCAGAGGGTTTGCAAATCCAATGGGGGTCTTAAAAGACATGTTAGGATCCACAATGAGCAGAACTTACTTGCAGGTATTGGTAGTGCAAATCAGAGGTGCAATATGTGTGGGTGTTTTTTCAAAACACTGTCTGGTTTAAAAAGCCACATCAGACGCCATGAAAGGGCTAAGGTGTAGGTGCAGGAGGTGGTCAAACTCTGTTTAAGGAGTAGACAACCACCATATATATATATATATATATATATATATGATCACAAACATACGTATATCAATATCTACCTTGCGCTTAATTCAATGTTTCACTTTTATCTAACACGCCATCATGGGTCAAACTGTACGAATTCTGAACGTACGTTAGATAGCATGAAACACTAAGTTTAGCGTATGATTTGATTTTGAATAAATAAATATCTAATCTACATTATACATTGAGTACCTCATTGAATACCGCTCTAATGCATTTGATTAATATCATATTATCATGTACTTATATGTACACATATATACATGTATCTATTTATCTCTTTCTCTCTCATTCTCTCTGTCTCTCTGTCTGTCTGTCTCTCTCTCTCTCTCTCTCTCTCTCTCTCTCTCTATATATATATATATATATATATATATATATATATATATATATATATATATATATATATATATATAGGTATGTATATATATATATATATATATATATATATATATATATATATATATATATATATAGGTATGTATGTATATATATATATATATATATATATATATATATATGCATATACGAAGCTAAGTAAGAAAATAATTGGTCTATCATGGAATATACTGGAGATATTTCAAGAGCATGGCAGTAATATAAATCAATTTATTTTATGAATATAGAGTTTTGATCTACAAATATACCTTTCATTTTATTAGATGTAAGTCCAACGCTTTATGGTATCCCTTTTCGTATAAATTCAAATACCGTTTCTTTTATAGGCACTTGGTCAAATATTTGAAATGTATTCAATTAACCTCGAGGATTAAAGGATATGCAGTGTGTGTTTTTTCCGTGATAAAAAAAAGATTAAGTTGATGATGCCTGAAACTGAAATAAGCTCTCGGAGAAATATTAATATATATATACAGACATTTTACCAGATAATATACTAAAATTAAATCTCATTGTGTTTGTAGTTTAAATACAGTACAGGCTGAATATATTCTACATCTGTCATGTCATGATGTTATCAAAAAAAGCAGCAGTAACTTTCGAAAATATACCTGTTCTTGTCTGCGTTCGAATCTTGAGATTACCTTCGCATTTCAATAAGTGAAAGAAACAACGGAGTGCTCTGCTTTCCAACTGACTCAGCTATAGTTGAGTCAAATGACCAAATTTAATTATATGTTACTCGACTATTTTCAATTAAATGCTAATTTCCCTGTACACTAAATAAAGATTAATTATAGCTGATTTTTATTCCATTGAATCTCCAGTAGTATAGTATTAACAGAATGTTCATACATGTCTCAGAACACAATAAAGCATCTGAACACAAGTTCTCTCAGACCATAGTAAATATTGCGTCCTCGTAAATTAATAGAGATGAAATATATGAGTATAGAAGGATATTCTCAGGCATCGATGATACTATATTATTGGATTTTATTTTGGCAGCTGTCATGTCCAGCGTCTGTCGGTCAATGTTCCCTATGCGTCAGTAGTTGTATGTGAGGTTGTTTGCAAGATTTCTTTGACTCAGACTAGCAGTTACTCATGTATTCAATTCTCAAGGGAAACTCTGCTGCCATGATATGGGTGGATACAGCTTAGCACCAGAAGCTTTGCTGCTAGATCGCAATTAACTGGAGTAAACACAGCACAGCATCTCACCCGGCTGTCAATCATTTCCGCTAACTCATCCCGATTGGTATATTTCTATCGTAAAATTATATGGAAACACTGAGTAGCAGCCTATCCAACACCCTTTCGACTCTGTAAATTCGCTGCCTTCAGCGATAAAATGCAAAATCGATTCCGACAGCATTCAAACATCAAACTAGGAAGGACATTCTACTGTATTTGGTAAAAGAATGTAATCAAATAGATCAACTCTAGTATTTGATTGGCATCAAATTTCTCACCCTAAGAAGGATAAAATTCGAACAAGGCTCGATTTTTTCCCAGACCGTAAAAGGATTTAACTCAATAAGGGCCAGAATTTTGCCCAACTTCATCGATTCTGTCTGCCCAAACTACAAGTTTTTATATAGGGGATGATCTATCGGTGTGCATGCATACGTGTTTGTGCATGGGTCTATGTGTTTGTGTGTGTATTTATGTAAATACACTCATCTTTGATTGATGAGCTAAAGGTCACATTTTCCTCGAACAAGTGTTTGCATTATGTCTTCACTATGCTAAGACATACTTTCATTAAGGAATGAGAAATAATATAATTAAGCAGTGTTTCGCTAACATGTAAGTGATGAGTTCGAAGTTGTGTGCAGAAAAAATAGGTTTATAAATTTCCTATAAATCAAGTCCTTTGTACCTCCTGGTAACCAGCAAGGCTTCCAACACCGCTCGTTTGACAAATTTACGCATCCCGATGAGTTCGATATGAATAAACCAAATAGGATAAATGCCATTGAAAAGAAGTAGCTGATCTCAATAAGATGTTGACAGGAACAGTGACGTTAGACAATATGTGAGAATATAAAACTAATTTTTGCTAAAAGAATGATAGATGATAAGAACAGACTTCCTACATTTATCATAAATAATGGGTTTAATATTTAATAGAATAAGCAGATGTTTATCAACAGGTGAATTAATTCTAAGTGAACAGAATATTTTAACATAGTAACGGCTTGCTTATTGGATTGTACACTATATATTGAATGGTCTATGTGCGTGTATGTGTGTGTGTTCATATGGATATGTATAGGGAACCCAGTGTGTATTTATTAATACACACACACATACATGATATTTACATATATACATATTCACATATTTAATAGTAATGTTTAATTGACTGATGATGTGAATATACTGAGACCCATATAACTAAATCATTCTTTCCTGTATGCCCGTCCTTGTTAAGGCTGATATATTCATTGTATTCCTGAGCTTGAATAAGTTTCATTAATGAATGTCAGCTGCACTACATTAATTATAATCTGCTGAAGATTCCAGCTAAAACTTAAACAAGGTCCTCTAAAAGAAACATTATGGTAATACATTCTGTCCACATGGCTGCTATTTGACAAAAATTTGATAACTATTTTAATGAATTATATTTATTATCCCTCTAGTAAACACATACACATGTATATTTCTGCTCACGCATATATATATAAATTTACTTTGAATGTAAGGCTAAATTTTCTCAAAACATTTTATCAGTCGGCAGCATATGAAAATAAGTTCTAAGGTGAAAATTATAAATACAATTTTAAATAAGGGCAAAACAAAAATCTTGTCAGCGTATTGGCAAAGAATTTATTTTCTTTAACCCTTATTTATAATTGTATATGTGTGTGTGTGTGCGTGTGTGTGTGTGTACATGCATACATATATGGATGATGGGTATGTGTCTATTAAGCAAACCAACTGTGGTACATGTCCCAACCTTTTGGAAGGGTCAGGATACTATTTTAAACAAGGGCGACAGTTTACAATTAAATCAAATTTCACTTGTACATCCGAAAATCTGATCTACTGTAATCAGTTGCTCGGGCTGCCAGAAAAACTATATCGGTAGCACGGGGAATTCTATCCGTCAACGTTGTACGGTGCATCGTCAACAGAGAGCCTCACCACAAAACCGCCAAATTTATCCCAGTAAACATATCGACGTATGTACGAAACAAGTACAACCTAAATTCACTATTTCCCCAGTATATAAATTTGCTGACTGGACTTCTACACAAACCCGATTGAATAAAGAGACATATTTCATCCCAAAATACAAACCTGAGCTAAACACCAATTCATTTTAATTGTATTACTAATTGCCACTTAATTACTTGACTACTGGACGCACATTCATATTCAGACTTGAGTCATGAAAGGTCCGACATGATTCTTATGGAAAAAGTATTCATATCTTGCCAATTGCTTTATCGTTCATTTTCTATTGGACTGATTTATTTTATTCTATTATGGAATTTCAACACATACAAAATGTTTATATATGTATGCCAAACACAATTTTTAGGTATAAATTACTATTCATACTTATATGTGTGTATATACACACACACACATACACACACACACACACACACACACACACACACACACACACACACACACACACACACACACACACACACATATATATATATATATATACATATATATTTTACAAGAGAGAAAATGAGATGTTAGAGCATAAAATATATGCATGTACACTCATTCAAACATTACTGCTTAATCTTTAAAACCTAGTACGGTAATATAATTAGCTGTGTATAAAATGAAATGACTCCTGTAACTTTATGGTTGCCAAAAACACTGAAAAGATTCATGAAAAAATAAGAGTTGCTCCCCTTGACATATTGCTTCATCTCTGTTCACCTTTCTTTCAAAGATGGTGTCCTATTGACAGCAAAAAAGTTTCCTCTATATAAGTTGACAATCGTTTGATCGTGAAACCAGTACTTATTTAATTTGTAATGATGTAATGATGTAATATAATCCTAATATCACCATAAATTATATTATACAAACTTTCTGTGAGTTTTACATTTCTTTTCTTTCATATATATATATATATATATATATATATACGACGAAACTCTTTCAGTTTCTGTCTACCAAATCCACTCATAAGGCTTTGGTCGGCCCGTGACTATAGTAGAAGACACTTGCCCAAGATGACCAGCAGTGGGACTGAACCCGGAACTATGTGCTTCAGAATTAAGCTTCGTACCACGCAGCCACACCTGCACCTATATGTATATATATATATATATATATATATATATATATATATATATATATATATATATATATATATATATATATATATATATATATATATATATATATATATATATATATATATATATATATATATATATATATATATATATATATATATATATATATATATATATATATATAACGGCAGTGTATCATATATCGGAAAAAGCACATATACAAATGCACTCAAAATCTCTCATATATTGTTTGTTTGTAACCTAATTGCATATTGCTATCCTTAAACACCTGTATGTTCTTTGACAGATATGTTTGTTACAATTATTGTAAACATCTTCTGTGACGTATATAACAACAATTAAAAATTCATAATGGTGGCACCGGTTCCAGAAGTAGAAAATCAACTTATTAGATCCTTCAATGTCATCTTTAGCCAAGAAATGTCTTCTTGAGTATTTTGGCATTCGGGCTGATATCTTTTTTCATATAACTGAGTTCATTAGTTTGTCTAATTCTAACATTGGAATATTTCTCACGTTATTTTATTAAAGCATTTTCCTTATTTGTTATATTTATCAATTCTTTCGATACTGAATTTCTTTCCTTGGTAAGATCTACGTTCTTTGTCGTTATATTGTTTCCTTCTAGGCAACTTGATACTCGTTCCGCCTTTCATTGTCTCTTACAATAAGGCAAGCTATATTGTGTTTATTTCTTTATCACTTATGCACTAATGGTCAATTAGTTGTCCTGTTTCTATATTTAGATTACATCATTCATACCAGGTTTTTCTTAAGATGTCGCGCACTCTAATTTATAAATTGGTATTTCATATGTATACTGAGTGTGTGTATTTCATATAACACACGCTGAAAACTTCTGAATATCATTCAAAAAGATAACATTCAGCTAAAGAGCAAAATGTTTCAAAGAAGAACCTTCCAAGTGAACGAGTTAAAACCGAATTGGAATACATACACAAAGTTACACAAATCAATCCTAACCTAAACTAAAAATGGGAACATTATCAGGTTCAACCACTCCTTCAAACTAGATAGCTACTAGGTGACTTAGTGCTGCCTAACACAATCACTAAAAATTTCATAGCCAGTCATAAATACCACTATACAAATGTTAGTTATTGCCGCATAAGGACCCATACACTCGCTATCCAAGTCATAAATAAACATATATGTAGAAATGACTCACAAACAGAAAACAGTTGAATGGATAATGGTTCGAACTCAAGTAGTGGGTGCTACTTTGGTATGCGATCCACGAAGCCAACGTAATCTACAGGAGTCAAATTCTACTTTAGTATGCGATCTACATGTTTTATATATTTATTATGTCTTAAATAAAACATTCTAACATTTTTATACATTTATTTTTAAAAATAAAAAAATGAAGCAGATTTAAAACAAGTTTACTAATTTTATGGGCGAATCGAAAGAACATGAGCTGGAAAAGTAAAAAATAGAGAATTAAAATTTTTATACACTTTATACATTTATTATTAACGCTTGTGGTTTCATAACCACTAACCAAACATTCTTTCGAAACCAATACAGGTGTTTTCCTTGTTCTTGATAAGTATAACTTTCATTGTAAATCACAACATAAAGTGATCGTATACCAAAACAGTTTCATGACACGTAGTTTGCATACCAAAGTAGCACCTATTTAGTGCTAATTGCAAATTTCCTCAAAGGACAAGTAATTTCCAAGTCAAGAATGTTACAAAAATCACAAACCGGCATTAGATTCGCCAAAGTAGCAAGCGTAATTTTCAAAGTTATATGTACAAACCTGTCGTAGATCCTTTGGTGCTTACGTTTGCATACAAATATATACTGACTGATAATAGACAGGGTCAACATTTACAGAAATAGTTCAGAAATATATCATCAGTGTACAGCAGTAAAATATAACATAATTACGTAACAAGTAGGTTTCCCAAGAGAAGCAATGAAGTGATGACACGATGCAGACAGCTGGATAAATTCCTATTTAAACCCTGTTCCGAAATGCAAACAGGGTTAAATACTGATAACTCAATATCAATGACTATAGCGGAGGACAAAAGTGAATTTGAAGAAATTAGTCTATCTGCATGTCACGTGTGGACATTTTCCTGTTACACATGAATTTATCAGTTATATTATATGAATAGGCATCACACACATCTGCAGTATTTGATATGGAACTAATTCATGGCACAAGCGGAGCTATGGCGAAATAAGACTGCGCGGCAATATGTCATCTAGACATTCGATTCGGATAACAATTCCGTTATGTTAACTTTAGCTCACTAACAAAACATATATGTCTATTAAAAAAGCTATTTAAGAGAGACAGAGAGACGGAAAAAACGATAATCTCCATTGTTTCCCAGCAAGCCCAGTATAATACTCAGGTGATTGACAACCAATAATATAAACTTTGCACTCTGCATATGTAAATATTTAATATTGTAAAAATAATTGATGGTTAACAGCGTAAGATCTAAACAGGTTAGACATTTCTGGTGCTGAAAGTATCGCAACTTCAGCCTCTTCTTTTATCTAAGGTCAAATGCTATCGCTACTCATTCTAAGACGTCTATGCATATGAACTATATTTATATCATTGGGTACTATGTAATTATAGTTGGTAGGTTAGACGTAGATGTACACACGAATAAAATAGTTCAGGCTTTTAATCCTTTTTCAGCCACCTTTTTTTTTAAACTTTAACATTGATTCGTAGAAATAACACTGGATTTTGCGAACAAGAACACATACATAATATATATCTCTATGTCTATGTGTGAGTATATGCGTCTCTGTATCTGCGTGTCTACGAATGATAGAGGTCGGATGTTTCTTCGCATGTAATATTGCATGTTTACCATAACAGCCACAACACTTCGGGTTTAAATCGTGACTGTGAATGTGTAAAAATGGACGACAAACATATGTATGTGAGTGTGAGTGTGATTACATCTATATACTAATATATATATATATATATATATATATATATATATATATATATATATATATATATATATATATATATACATATACATATATACGTATATAGGTATACATATACACACGTATGCACACTCACACACACATACACACCTATATCTATGTACACATACGTACATATGTGTATGTGAGCGTGGGTGTTGAGTATGTCTATGTTTGCAAGAAGTGTACGCAATGTATGTGAGTGTATAGCTGTAAATATGCGTGCTTGTCAGTATATGCTTCTATAATGGGATGAGGAAATTTGATATTAATCGATTAAGAATTGCTGAGATATCTTTTCAGTCAAGAAGAAAGAGTTAGTTTCATTCTACAGAATTTCCAAAACAACAATAGTGTGAAAATGGAGATAAGCTTGTTTATTGGAAATATGTTAATAAGAAAAGAGATGAAAGCAAATGTAAAGGTCTGTTCATATTTATTCATAACTGACAAACACATGCTCATTGCTAACACATACGCCCAAAGACATGTACATACATAGATACAAATGTAGGCGTATATATATATATATATATATATATATATATATATATATCACCCCACTGAGAAAAAGAGGGGGAAAAATATAGAACAAAACCATGGTAAATTAATCAAATTCTACCACCTCCTAGATTTCGATTATCTCCCCTATACCGGAAGAAATCTCTAATTACCTCCCCCTATCTAGAACTCTTCTTTCTCAGACTGGAACGAACACGACACAATGAAGTAGAGAAATTTGAAAAGACAACACGAAACCGGTTATTTCTCAAAATACAATGTTTATATACCAAAAAGATTTTATAACATTTTTCTAACATTTTTCTGACATAATTTAAATATATACTTTAACCATGTAACACAAGCCTTCTGTAGTTTTTTCACTCTTATTATCTTTTATATATATATATATATATATATATATATATATAGCAATAATAAATCTCTGAGCGAGAGGTAAATAGTAGGACCACGGAATCGTGAAGTATATTTGCCACCTAAATGTGGCGGACCCATAGGGGACGATGCTACTGTTGTTTATAGCCCCAGGAAGACATCTCCTCCAGCTGGCTAATGACACACTGTCACTGTCCGATTAATATTTGAGAAGGGAAAACATCACAGACGCGAGTGATTGAAACACGCTGATGACGTGTTACTACCCAGAAATCGGGTCTGTGTGCATCACGTAAGACTAGACATGGGAACTATAACTTCCCTTCGCAAGTACTAATCGGAAACAGACAGTGTGTCGTTCGCTAGGCTTACAATGAATAAGTCCTGGGGTCGATTTGTTCGCCTAAAGGTATTCCTCCATCAAGGCCGCAGTCAAATGACTGAAACAAATAAAAGAAAAGAATAAAAGAATATATATATACATTATGTGTGTGTGTGTGTGTGTGTGTGTGTGTGTGTGTGTGTGTGTTTGTGTGTCTGTGTGTGTGTGTGCATATACATGTGTTGCATACCTAGACATGCTCATATATACCTAAATGATAAACTTCTGGAAAGTTTTACACATTTTTACAGTTCCAGTAATGGCTTAGATCTATAGTGAGAAGCCTAATTTGTCAAGACTTGAATTTCGGCAGTGTGTTACATATCCCAGTGCCCAAATAATTACAGGTATAAACCTGAACTTGTAATCTGGCTAGAGTAGCTGTAGATTCCTCAATAGTTCAGCATAGGTATTTTCTTCGATCTTATATATGTATATGTGTATGTATGCGTATGTATGTGTATGTATGTATATGCATACCCGCATACACACACATACACACACATATATATACATGTATATGTATGTATGCATTGATGTATGTATGTACGTATGTATGCATTGATGTATGTACGTACGTATGTTTGTATATATGCATGTATTAATCTGTGTTTGGGATATATTTAAGACTTGTTATGCAGAATTGAACCTGCTTACTGTCAAAGTAACAAGGATCTTTCGTTTAAGTCAAGACAAGAGTAGTTTGATTTTTGTGGTTATCAGCGTTGGTCGATGTCTGCATATATGAGTGTGTATATGTATATATATATATATATATATATATATATATATATATATATATATATATATATATATATATATATGATGAATAAACTTGCATTCATATTGTATATATGTCATAAAATATGCTTGCTTTATTAATGATCAAGTTGTGCGTGCGTGTGCATTTCATATCTATATGTAATTTCATGTGTTCAGCCCAAAGAACCTCTCATAGTGAAATCCTGAAATGTTTTGCAAAATCAGTTTGCCCATCTCTAATCGCTTGTACTTGGAGAATGCGAATCAATCTGTTCTGTTCTGTTTATAGACTTTCATGCAAATCTGTTACGAAGTCACGTACACCTATGATAATATCTATAAATGGGAATCTATAGTCCAGATATAAGAGCGATATGTCTGCAATTAATCCACAATTGATATTCTCCTTTTCACAAATATTTAATGAGACATTGCCATTTGTCGCTCAACTGATCTTTGCAGCAATGCATGGCATTTGCTTCTAATTCTACCAAACAATATCTGTCCTGTTGTGATGAAACTAGGTTGCTGTTTTTACGACAATGTTGTGTGAGTATTACTTTTCAACGTGTAAATATATTCTTATGTTGGTGTGCATTTGGTATGGCCTTCAAGACGAATCCTTCCTGCGTATATAATAGAAGACGGTTTTAACAGTGATATTTCATGAGAAGGTAGTATCTATCGGGTATTTTTGGATAGTTGCTGATTACATGAGCGATATCTTCCGCAGTATGGTACAATAAACATTTCCTATCACACCTTGCGGGTTTAGGGTTATCTATATGTCTATCGTTGATCAGTTATTTAATAAAACACAGCCCTTTAAGTGAGATGTGTTGTATTTTTCGCAGGTAGAGAACAGACCACCACTACTTTAAGGATTTTGGTATTCTCTTACTTATGAGTTACGTACCCACGCATAACCTTCAGTTCTTTCCCCGGTGACTATCAATTCAGAAGACTTACAATCATCGACAGGAGAGTCTCACTGCTGATATAGGTTTTAGCAGAGGCGTTTGCATGGTATACACACTCTGTATCTCATATAACCACATTACTACTTTGCTTTATTTCTTTATCTATATTCCAGATCCCTCTCTAAAATCACCGTCGATAATCTTATCTTGGTGATACGCTTTTACATTATTACAGGCGTAGGCGTGTTTGTGTTGTAGGAAGCTTGCTTTCTAATCACGTCCTTCCGTGTTCAGTCCTATTGCGTGATACTTTGGAAAAGTGTCTTTTACTATAACCTCGGTTAACCAAAGCTTTTTGAGTGCATTTGGTAGACGGAAACTGAAAGAAGCCCGTCCTATATGTGTGTGTTTTTGCGTGTGTTTGTGTGTCCGAGTTTGTATGATTGTGTATGCGTATAGAAGAATATAGTATTCAATGAAATTCCAGACTAGTTTGATTTTCACGTTTTGTTATTTACAATATTTACAATCATACAATATTAAAAAAATATATATATTTATATTTATTCTGATAAATCTAGCACTTTCAAGCGTTACGCAATCATCAGGTTTATGTAGTAGTAGTAGTAGTAGTAGTAGTAGTAGTAGTAATAGTGCTGCAAGACTAGATCATAGGTAAATGTAATAAATTATCACCTGCACCCCACTCCAGTCTATCTATGATCTAGTGTAACAGACTCCTTCTCACCTGAGTCACTGACCTTAGATATCATATTACACACTTTCAAGAACTATATTCTTAACCTGAACAGCCACCATAGTTGTTCATTATCCCATTTCATAGTTGGCCTCGACAGAATCTAGCCACATCCCTGCTGTATTCTTGAGACATTCTTTTAATTGTAAAATTACTTCTCATTTGATGATTACAGCCTTTTATAATGGAGTAATTTTCTCATTCTTCTATTAAAAAGTTTCATAAGAAAGAGTTGTAATGAGTGGACAATTATCCAATTATGGCCGCTGGTTGATTGTAGGGAATAATCTTTCTATAGGCAAAAAGTTTATATACACATGGATTGGTTAGGTCATGGATGGTATTTCCAAATTAGAAGCGACGAATACCTGAAAGTTCATTTACATGTGTACACTTGATGGCAACAATATTTCGCAATTCATGGATATCGCAGCCTGTTGGATGGCGTGCAGTTTCTGATAGATTCAGAATTGTGCACTTAGAAACTCCAAGGAAATAAAGATAGGCTCTATCAAGTGTCCTCAATATGATGTTTGAGAAGTTTCTCCCATTGTCCTGGAATGTGCAGCTGAAACGTTGTAGGGATGTGAATAGTGTCTCAGTCCCCACGCCCTAAAGAATTGCCTATGTTGTATGAATCTTCTCTTAAATCACTGATTATCATGCCATTGTAGTGTTTCGTTATACCAATGGATGGAGTCAGGTTGGCTCTGAGTGAGCAGTCAGTAGGATTTCAGTAGTTACGGGTTGGTGTGTATAGAAGACTGCATGTGGTGTGTTACATTCTGTTGTAGCGCGCAAATTTAGAAGCGATATTATCTAAGCAGGAATAGCTATCCTTAAAGTAATGTAGAGTTCGATTCAAGCTGTTATTGGATACGCGTAACTCTAAAATGTGCTGAGCACTACTTTGTTTCGTCTGCTCACCCACTTGTATATCTATATATTATCTATCTATCTGTCTGTCTATCTGTCCATCCATCCGTCCATCCGTCCATCCGTCCATCCGTCTGTCTGTCTACTTGCATGCCTGTGTATCTACATACACCCCCCCACACACACACACACGTACGTATAAATTACAACTCATGCTTTCAAAGAATCTCATTTGATTATAGGTCTTCTGCAATATAAGCATGGTTGCAAACTTGTAAAGTTCAGGGATAGATTTATCATTTGTTTATTTCTTTTATGTCTTTACCTAACGAAGAACTAAAATTCAGCATCCGGAAAAAGTTTCGTACATATGTGATGTGTATACATACATACATGCATACATTCATATATATACAAAGAGAGAGAGGGGAGATAAAGAGAGAGAGACATGAATAGATAAGAGAAGTGATGTGAGAGAGCTGATGTTTATTCCATGCTTTTACAGCTGTTTCATAACCTTGTTAGATATATAATAACTGTTACACGAATATTAATACACATATAAAATATACATATAAAAACATATATAAATAGATATATACATAAATGAATAAATATATATATATATATATACCTTTAAATAAATAAATAGATAAATATACATATATATATATATATATATATATATATATATATATATAGTTACTTGTAAAAACATATATAAATAAAGATATATACACGTACATAGAAGGGTACTGGTATATGAGTCACGAGACTAATCTCAGAACGAAAACATGAACACTACTACGGTGAGTAATGTGATTATATTTATGCAATCAGATTCTGCCAAACTTTGAATACTATCTATTGAATCGAGCCCTGGTACTTTATGGTACTTCAGAAGGATAAGTACAAAATCCACTCCGAAATATCTAAAATACTAGAGGGTTCTCAAAAGTTCTTAGCTTTGGGTAAAGGAAAATACAGGAGGATAAGTTAATTTTGATTTTATTCAAAGTATTCCCCTCAAATTCACATACTTATTGCAGCGATCTTTCAGTTTTTCAAAGAGCACAGATGAATGGGCCTCCAACCAGGCTTTTCGCGACACCCTTAAAGTCAGGGACTTTCCAGTGCCCGCTTGTACATGCAATTCTCATTATAATGAAGTGTGTTGTACGAAATCATACCCGATTTTATATCGTAGTGCTAAACTGAATGGCGCTGAATAGACCTGTTTAATGACTCGGCGAAGGTGTAAATTAGAAGCAAAAACCAATCAGATTTGGACATATTTAGGTGATTTTAAAAGCTGGATCCAAGAAGATATTTCATACTGAAATATTCTCTATATCATTTTCCTCTTAATTTCTGTGCCGCTTCTTTCGCCCAATAAAATATAGAGGGAAAAGAAATTTACAAATAATTACATTGCATTATATCAATTTTATTGCCATTTGATTCTCAGCGAAGAAAGATAAAACAAAACAAAAAATTAATAAAGTTACAAAAATAAATGAAATGAAATTATTGGAAAACATAAAATAGCCATATATTCTGATTGACTGTAGTAAAGAATGACAGTAAGCCTTGACGCAAGTTGCCATATATTATGAAAGACAACAATAGTGAGAGATAGAGCTTTCCTTAATAAAGGATAGTCTAAAATAATGTATGAGAATGCAAATGATTTTCGAAGAAATATTTTATTGAAAACAAACGAGCAGGAAACAGAGTTTGATACCGCCAAAACAAACAGAGCGTCATCGAAGTATATATATATATATATATATATATATATATATAATACAAAGAATATATATACATGTATACACACATATATGTACATACTTACATCTACATGTGTATATATATGCATATCAGGGTACGGGACGTTAGAACAATGAACTACAGACAACGGAACGAACACATAGGAAAACGGAAAGCCACTTGGAATATTCCTTCATCAGTTGTCTCTATTCTAACTAGACGTTTCGAAATAATCTTCCATGCTCGAAAGACTTTACTCTTCAGCGAGAACACAGAGTGGGTCAAGACAGCTGATACAGAGGGCGCTTTCGATGTAAGCATGGGGTCATATGATGCAGCAGGCATAAGCGATATCATTGGGCTATTCCTGCTTGATACGTATATTTCGCTATTCATAAGGAAGATACTCTAGCTTTAACTAAGAATACCAATGGACCAGCGTAAGATCGGTTAAGGAAGGATATTATCCATCTTATTAAATCATTCGATCTTAGCATAACAATAGATACCAACCTGACGGTTGTCAATTTCCTTGTTGTATCTCTGGATTTACAAAAGAATATTTACAAACCCTATAGAAAGCCCAACGATAGACTGAGTTATTTTAATGTAGGTTCCTGCGCCCTCATAGTGTTTAAGAATTTAGTTAAGAATATTAGTAGGAGAATTCCTTGCCTCTCCTCCGATATAAACATATTTAATTAATGCTGCCCCAATATATAACAAAGCTCTTAAATCTAGTGGATTTAAAGATGAAGTAGCTAACACACCTACTATTAGGCCAGAAATAAAGAAAAGAAAACATAGACACAGGAAAATTAACTGGTTCACACCCCCTTACTCCCCCGAAGTGACCTTTAATATAGGTAAATATTTCTTCTCACTTATAAACACTTTCCAATAAATCTTAAATATAGGAAGCTCTTTAATAGGCATAACGTAAAAATTAGTTTTAGTTCAAAACCAAATTTTAATACATAACTGCACACAATGCAAAAAACAATTACACGAGGCTGCCTGTTCTTGCAGGGATAAAAACTTGTGCCCTCTAAACGGAGCCTGTATGACCGAGGCTATCATTTATGAAGCCACCGTAAATTCTATGAATGCTAATAACGCAGTTTCGCCAAAGAGATATGTGGGTCACACAGAAAGAAATTCACACACTTCTTGCAGTGGTTTCTATACGAGAAACAGATGTAAGTTTATGAACGTGATTGCGTAACTTCTCTTCTTTTGTCATTCGTTTAATTTAATGATATTATTCTCTATACTCTCCGCTAACGTTTTACTCTATATCATAAGCATATTGTGTTCTAACAGCTAATTAACAGTATCGTTATGCACACACGCACGCAAGAACGAAATGAAAAAACAGTTTGATAAAATGTTGAGTAAATATCTGAAAATGTTTATAGTCTCCAGCTTGCAAATTACTTACATTTCCTTTCTTTTGTTTGGGAATTTTAAGCATACTTTTTCTCTCTATCATAGAGTAAACTTCATTTTTAGGACTAAAATACCAAAATACTACAGGAGTAGTATATATATATAGTCTATCTATTTGTCTGTCTGCCTGCCTATCTGTATGAATGTACGTATGTATGTTTGTCATTATTCGGTTTTATTTCTAAATTTCTTGCCCATGTTAACACAATCTGTTTCTAACCCTATATCCAACGCTCTTTTATTAGAATTTCAACAACATCAACAACATGGTATTTTTGTATGTATGTATATGTGCTGATTTGTATGTTTTGATTTATACAAGTATTCTCATGCATATAGTTGCATGTCTAGACAAGCTCATGTATATTTAAATGATAAACGTCAGGAGAGTTTTAGACTTTTACAGTTCGTGTGAATGCTTGGATCCGTAGACTTCGAATCAGTTTTCTCCTTTCTGGTTCTCCCAGTGCCACAATAATTACAGGTATAAAACTGAACTTGTAATCTGGATAGAGCAACTCCAAATTTCTCAGTATTTATGTTAACATCCGCTGGGCAGCTGCTGTCCCCAACTGTACACATATGTATGTATGTATGTATGTATGTATATAAGTCATTTTTCAGTTTCCGGTTTTAATTCAATATTTCTTCGCAATAGAGAAAGAGCCAGTTTCTAATCTAGATCCAAGTCTCCTGCATTGGAATATCAACATCAAAAACAGGGCATTTTAGCATATATGTATCTATGTCTACGTGCAGACT
>NC_142929.1:170402784-170475284 GCF_046866305.1 Octopus bimaculoides
CTGCGATATGGGTTCATCTGGTATAGAAAACCTATTCAGACGTTCCTTGAAAACTTCCACGTCAACAACATGTAGATCTCTAAGGTTGCCTGAAAGGATGTTGAACATTTGCGGGCCCTTGAATAGTAGTACTGTGTCCTTATTTTAGATGGAGGAAGACGGGATCTTTGGTATGATGCAGTGCTGTCCAGCTGGAGGATTGATATACCTGTCAATTCCAAAACTGGGAGCTAAACGCTCCGAGATCGTCCAAATATATATCACTGCATATCTCTTTCATCTTCTTTCCAGGGAATAGAGACTCAGTTCCTTTGGCCTCTCCCAGTAGCCCATCCTTTGCATCCAGTTAATCTTCTTTGTGTATTGGTGCTCGTTTGCTTCGAGTTCCACAGCTTCTTTCACACTTTCTAGGGACCATAGTTAGGAGCAGTAGTCCAAGCAGCTGAGAACGAAAGTCTTCCATAGGAGTAGCACGGTTTCCGTTCCCTGGTTCTGAATGTCCTCAGAATCCAGCCAGCTACTCGCCCGCAGTGTTTCCATCTTGGTAATATGCACATGGAATGTTGCATCATTGCTCATGTGAACCCCCAGGTCACGCACCGACTCTAAATCTGGGATCATATTACTCTCTGGTACAGTGTGTTCTGATTTTAGCCTGGTGTTGGACCGATAGTGGAGTGCCTGAAATTTCATAGCATTGAAATCCATGTTATTTTGTTTTAGCCCATTTGTAGATTTCGTGCAGATTTCTGCCAAATCGGTAGTTTCGTTCTAAGCTACAAGATTCGTCCGTGCTACAGCTAGCCAAATTGATGTCTATCTGCTCTTTCATAATTCTTTTGACGTCAACCTCATGTACCAGTATCCAAATATTAGGTCCCTTCCAGGTGCCTTCCCATTATGTACTTTGCCTACAGCTACGGCGAAAATTTCCGGATCAATTGCATATTGTTGTTGTTGGTACAGTTTCTTTTTACTGCATTTAGCCACGACGAATTAAGGTTGAAATCTCACTCTCCTTTACAGATTTTCAACCAGAATGATCTTCTGACAGCGGGCTTTCTTAACGATAATATTTCCCTTCCTCATCATAAGCAAACTTATGCTTTATACAGGCTCCTTCAACAATTCGCTTGCTGTAGCGAAAAACTTCACTCAGCGCCCTGAGTTAATGCTTTGGAGTAATTAACCTCGTCCTAAGAGTTTGGTGTGAAGAGTTATCATAGAGCTTTGTTAGTTTATTCATAAGATGCAATTGATGAGGTGTACACTCATTATTCTTCATACATGTTATTATCATGATTAACAATCTAATATTGCAGAGCAGATTGTTGATGATTTTTCAGGCTGTACGTATGTTAGTATGCATGTATGCTTGTATGTATGTATGTATGTATGTATGTATGTATGTATGTATGTATGTATGTATGTATGCATGTTTGAACTAGTAAGTGAAACGATGTATACAACAATGAACGTATAAAGGAAACTAAACTGGAAATACTTATTGCCAGCCTTGTTAACCGGAGCCATTATAGATTCAGCTCTTCCGGCAAGTGCCAGTGATTATAGTCAACATTAAGGTAGAAAGCGAAACATTTTCCGAAATTAACACGCAAAGGCTGGCTTCTTCCGACCAAAAAGAACGAAACGGATAAAATACGATGCTTTAGTTAATAAAAAAGAGATAAGTTCCTTCAACTAAGCTTGAAACAAAGAGGGTAAGCTAGCCACAGGTAGACACCGAGGCTTTTATGAAAATCCCACGCAGGTGGGACAGGGGCTATGATCAGTTAGAAGTTCGCGAGAAGAAAGGACAAGACGATGGGACGGTATGAAAACTAGGTGTAGCCGTTGGGTGCTAATACGGGAGTAGGAGTATGGGAGAAAGTAGGTGATAGTAAGAAGAGAGAGAGAGGAAGGAATATTTTGCTGTGAACTTCCGTATCTAAATGATGGTTTATTTCATCGACAAATTTAGCTTTGGCGGGAAGTGAATTCAGAACTGGAATAGACGAAACAAATACTGCCAGACATTTTGTTTGACGCAGTAACGATACCACCCAATTCACCAACGAATAATATTGAAAACACAAATCCAAACATTTTTATCAGCAAACATTATTTCCAATATTAATAGAGCCTCAGACAAAATGCCGGACAGTATTTGTTCCGGCTATTTATGTTCTGAATTTATTTCCCACCGAGGTTAGCTTTGTTTTCCATCCTTCCAAGGTCAATAAAATAAATACCAATTAAATATTGGGGTCGATATAATCAACTATTACCTTCTCTTGAATTTGTGGCCTCGTGCCTATGTACCAAATCAATAATATTTGCATGTAGGAAAGCAATGTAATCATTAAGGCGCATCAGATCAATACACAAAAACAAATAAACAGATAAATAAATTCTGGTCTTGTTCGTTAGACAGACAGACATGGCAAAGTGACACAATCTGGCTAATATTGAAACAAGCGTAATTACGTACGCATGAACCATCTGTCGAGTTCACTAATGAATTTAATAAACTATTTCACGATGTCTCTCTCCTTTTGTACAGATACAAATTCTAAGACACACACACGTGCGCGCGCACATACATATACATACATACACACACACACGCGCGCGCGCGCGCGCGCGCATACACACACATATATATATATATATATATATTCATATAAATGAAATTTGTTCATTTAAACATTACGCATATACAGGTACGAGTGTATACGTGCGCGCATGCGGTGGATGTATGGCCGCGTGAGTGACTGTAATATGTAATATATTATATTGTATTGACACTAGCAGACGTTTTAATCGACTTTTATTAAAATAAAAATGGCTGTTCTATGTTATAATATCAATCGATTGTTCTTTCCAATGTTTCATCAACGTTGTCATAGCTGTGTATATCAGTGGTTGAGAGTCTGACGTTCGAGTAATTTGCTCTTATCACTCTGCAGATTATGAATAGATCAGTTTCAGTTAAGACGGATTTATATTAGTCATGGCAGCCACACTACTGAACCGTCTTCTATCCGTAAGTGAGCTCCGTTCTCATTACCTATATATCGTATGCAGAGACGTGTACTCATAAGCGTACGTGTGAGCGTGCGCGCATGTGTGTGTGCGTGCATGTGTGTGTGTGTGTGTGTGTGTGTGTGTGTCTGCGTGTATGTGTGTGTGTGTGTGTGTGCGTGTGTGTGCGTGCGAATATGTTGATTTGGATGGATCGATATTGTTTCCATGAGATTTAAGTAAGTTTCTTTTTCTTAAACAGAATTCAAACTGGTCAGAAGTGTGAGTATGAATTAATGTGTGTGTGTGTGTGCGTGTGTGTGTGTGCATGCGTGCGCATGTGTTTGTGTGTATTATGTACGTGTGTATATATATATTTTTATATATGTATGCATAGACACATACATGCAAACATACATATATATATATATATATATATATATATGTTCATATGTATACACTCATCCATACATGCATAAATACATGTGTGTGTATGTGTGGGGGGGGGGGAATCACAAGCCTAATTTTGTGAGTAAGGAATCTGGTAGGCTGACCAGCTCCTCCAAATCATATATTGGAAATAGCAATAAAAGAATAATGGCGTAATAGGCAGAATTATATCTATATTCATAACTAAAGTTGAATTTAATTTATGGTCTCTCGCCGTAGAAGTTATGAGCCGGTTCAAAGGCTTAAAAATATGAATATATAAATTTACGCAAATATATATTGTTGGTTATTACTCCACTCTTATCTCTATTCTTCTCAACAGTACTCTAATTTCTGCAATGAAAAACTCAAAATTATCTAGACATGAAGTAGATACTATGTTAGCTGCTTGGTAAAATATCATTGAATTCGAAGTTATACACTGGACAAGCTAGAACAGGCCTAACAAGTTACCAATGATTTGAATAACTCGCGTAGATATATACACTTTGAAATTAGTGTATGACCTGTACAGAAAAATACGCTGTTTATTTTCTCTAATTATAATAACTTAAAACTTATAAAAATGAATAGAAAGAATTTAGAAATTTATTCGGCGATATAGGATTGTCTCTAACGTGAGGAAATAACTATAAGTTAGCTAATTTTCTTGATGTAATATTAGATATCATTACGATCCTACATCGTCAGCACCATAAACACAATGCAAATCTACAATACGTTAACAATAAATGTAACCACTTTAAAGCAGTCATCAACTCTATCTTTAAAGGCGTTTCAACTAGAATATCCAGACTCTCCGAACATGTGTTGATTTTCACTGAAAACGAGGACTACTATAACGTAACTTTAGTAGGAGTCAACAATATATAACACATTCAGTACATTCTAAATTACAGTGTTTTTTTTTTAGAAAGCTTAAGTGTGACGGGTGGCATTTTCAAGTACAAAGACTTCATAATACGGCCAATCTGGGAAGGTCTTATCACAATAACTGCAACAAGAGTAAGAATATTATTCATCAATTGCTCAAATCTGAACTTCCTGGAATATTTAACATAGACAGTCAAAAGCAACACTAAGGAACGATAAGTCCTACGATAACAGGAAATATACTCTAAATAAACGGTGCAAACAGAAATAAGAGTTGTACAGAATGTGCAACCTTAGGAATCCTACTTAGTGCCCTTTAAATTACTGATGGCTTAGAACTAATTTAATATATAAATCTTCACCCGATAAAGTAACTTAATGTATAGGTGGATAAATATATATATAAATGTGGATGACATAATTGTGAAAATTACTTTATGAATAGCAGAAAAGCAGCTGCTTTTATTTGGAATCTCGGAATCTATGCATACGTATGTACGCATACATGTGTGTGTGTGTGTGTGTGTGTGTGTGTGTGTGTGTGTGTGTGTGTGTGTGTGTGTGTGGTTCTAAGAATAAAAAATTGCTGAAAAGGATGACAAAGGAATCCTTGGAAAGTGACATGGACATGCTCATCCCTTATCCCAAGATCTAAAAGTCATAGCTATATCGCACAATTATTGATCAGGTTGTTTATTATGGTAATGTTAACAGCGAAAAACTGCTGGGATAACTGAGCAAACATTAAAAAAATGATGAACTTGAAAAGGAAGGTAGAGATATAGAAAGATAGAAAGAAGGAAATGCGGATAGAGTTGAAGTAATTCTCTATAATCCTTTCTACCTATATCCGCATTTCCCCTTCTTTGCTTTTTACTTCTATTTCTTCCTTTGCTTTTCAGGAGCCTTTCTCTCTATTCTTCACTACCCGTTCTCTCTCTCTTTCTCTTCTTCCTTTATGTACCAAGTGACCATCACGTTTCGTTACTCATTCTTTGTCTACCATATATATATATATATATATATATATATACTCATATGTATCTATGCACACTCGCACACGCACGTATATATATATATATATATATATATATATATATATATATATATATATATATATATATAAAGATACATACATACATACATACATACATACATACATACCTAAGAGGTAGACACCGTTATACATGATCGGTTTCTCGGCGGCACCCTTCAATCAGTTGTGATTTCAACACACGTAGAAATGACTATTACCAGCATAAATTACGTTCTACGTGCTTCAAGTATACTCGTATTATTTATCATAAATTATATATCGAGGTCTGTTTTTTCTATTCTCTTTTTCCCCAGTCATTAGATAGAATGTAGACATGTGTCAACAACTCGAAATAGGTTCTTCATACATCAGACTCCGCCCAAGCTGAAGATACGAGTGTACTAAGCAACGTATATGTATTTGTATCAATATACGTTGTTCTACGTTTATGGCTGTACGCTATCATGTTCTTATAGATGTATGTGCCTATGCATATGTATAGTCACCATGTATGTATCTTTGTGTACAAAAATAAAATGATGAAACGTATGAATCTACATTTTCAGGCGTCAAACCGATGTACAAGACTCGATTTACTCAAACTTAGTTTGTGTAATTTAATCTTCTGTCCATTTGGTTATATATTTATTCATTTGTATATATAGATATCGATCTGTTTAACTAATAATAAAATAATCTATTTATTTCACTCCCTTCACAATACTTCCTTTTCTCCATTATCAAATCCCCTGTTTCATCTTCACAATATCTAAAATTTTAGATTCAATGTGTCTATATATATATAAATATGTGTGTATGTATATGTGTGTGTGTCTGTATGGGTGTGTATATATGTATATATGTATGTATATATATATATATGGGGGGGGGGGGTATGTATGTACGTACATACATAAAAATGTATATGCATGTCCATATTTATACATATAAATAAATACATGTAAACACACGTTGCCCACACACATTCACAGATACACAGAAGGATACACAAATACATATATATATGTGTGTGTGTGTGTGTGTGTGTGTGTACATATATATATACATACATATATATATATGTATATATATATATATATGTACATGAACATGTTTGTGTGCGGTTGTGTGTATATATTACTTATGCAGATATATGCTTAATATATATATTAGACATATACGCACACTCATAAATATATATTTTCATATATACATATATGACTATGTGCGTGTTCATAAATATGCAGAGAGAGAGAGAGAGAGAGAGAGTTGGGTGAGACATATATTCAAATCTGATGTTTTACTTAGTCGCTTCAGGGATGCTTCAAATTTTATGCGTCCGCTCAACCGAGAGTTGCGTCCAAATGGAAATCTCAGAGTTGTAATACAGTGAATCACAGTGTACGATCCATTAAATAAACTCTTCTGCATGTGTTTAGTAATTTTTCAGAAGCTTGTACGCTCACATGTATATACATACATTCACAAATGTGTTTGTGTACATGTTCATGTGAGAGTGCGCTTGTACGAATATATGTGTCAGTGTGTGTCTGAATATAGAAGAGACAGTTGTAACCCTCCAAGATTATTGCAATTTTAGTATATCATTACCGTATATTTAATAATTTGTTATTCCAGGCTGAAGGAGTCAAGTGTAAGAGTACTTTGAACGCACTCTACTAAATACTGTCTGTCAAATATGACTAGTTTGCAGAATGCAGTCGAGACATGAAGACAATTCGGACGCTTGGTATGCAATAAAGTCTTGTGTTAAACTTGGCAAAAATACCACAGAAACCGATGAAGTGCTCCAGTCTGCTTATCGATTAACTTGTATGAGCTTGTATGAGCGACCACCTGTTTTTCGATTCCGCAAGAGGCAAGTCTACTGGGAACTCATCGTGGTCTGCATTTTCAACAGCAGCGCTTTCATCTACACTTACTCGATTCTCTCTGCCCAAACGGTCAACAAAGAGTACTTTATAGAGGTTCTGGAGTGGTTCAGGAAGAGATTTCGTCAGAAAACGTCAGAAGAACGCGGCAGTCCACAATTCCATCCGGGTAACCAACTCCTTGACAAGAATTCGTATTAAAATTGCCCTTCATACTTCCTACACGCCAGACCTTGCTCCCTGCGACTTGTAATTGTTCTCCAGCCTGAAAGAGAAGATGAAGGAGGCTGTGACCAGGATTCCGGACAGCTTCACTCTGGAGGACTTCTCTAGAGCCTTCACGAAGTGGATGGAACGCTATAGCACTTACATTGAAATCAGAGGATCCAAATTAGGAGATTAGAGTTTTGTATACGCTCACACTCACACAACACACTCACTCACACATGCGCGCGCGCACATACATACATATACAAACATACACTCGTACACACATGCACGCACAACCATTCACTCATTAGCATTATTACAACAAAGCTAAACAATATAGTAAAAAGAGTATTCAGTCAGATTAAGCAGAGGGAAAATATGAGGAACCCAAGATACTGAAACCGACAACTCCTTGTTTAAACCGCATTTCATTGGCCATTTCATGTTATATTCTCACGATATTTTCCTGATTCTTTTCTTTTTTCCCCTACATCTTCCGTATCGACAGATTCAGAGACCCTAGAATTGTAAAGGATTTTTTGAACAAAACGTCCCTCTCTGACTCAGCAGTAAATATGCCATCGACCGTGTATCACTACCTTGGTGCATAGCAAATTATGCTACAATCATATAATAATGGGCGTAATGTCCGTCTGTCCGTCTGTACTCACATCACGGCCAAACGGTTGGGCCGATCGGCATGAAACTTTGCAGGGGTGTTTGGGGGGGTCTATAGGGTGGTTTATATATAGGTTTAATCTCATACATGTATGTATGTATGTATGTATGTATGTATGTATGTATGTATGTATGTCACATTTAGATTTTAACATTAGATTTTAGTTTATAAAGGCCAGCCACGGGTATCGGCTATCAGATACTATTAAACAACGAACATAGATTGCTCTACCTATGATATATATGTAAATCCCTAAGCATCTGCAGTTCATGTCATCATTAACAAAGAGAATGGAGTGAGCAACTAAGTTTGCTGTATTATTCTACAATTGTTCCATCGAAATCTTTTCCAGAAGCTTGCCGCTATAATAACATTACATAATAAACGAAATAATATATCGAATCAGTATCAATCTAGTAATACTGAAAAATATTGACTCATCAAATTATGTACAAATCGATTTGCTCAATGAACCTTCATTACACAAATTAAATGTTCCTCGTTGAAGATGCTCTTATTATCAAATAGTAAAACATTTTTCCCCCTTTGTTTGTTCACTTTGCTTTGTCTTATTTCTAGACCGGTTAATTTGGATTTGTGGTTTATTATGTATGTTTGGGGGGGGGGGGTTGTGTTTTTGTTTTTTTCTTTTCATTATGCTAAAAACATATTCAACGAGGAGTATACATTCTATAAAATAAAATAAGAGCTCATGTAACAAATCAATTTATACATAACCAGATGAGTAGATTGTTTCCAGTATTGCCAAAATTAAACTTGTGAGTGTATTATATACGAATCAGGATAATTATTTTGCATATCATATCATAATACAGGTTTCAAATTTTGGCACAAAGCCAACAAATTGGGTGAAGGGCTATGTCGATTACACCGACATCCCAGGGACAAAATAGTACTTATTTAATCGAACATCGAAATGATGGAAGACGAAATCGACCGTGGCGGAATTCAGAACGTAAAGACGGTTCTACCAACTCGCAGCCTTTTCCTATATAATAGCATTTCAAGAACACACTTCTGGTAACGTGTCGTTGAAACAATTGTAGACTTCCGAAGTAAAACGAGTTGTACACAAGAGGAAAAGATAAAGAAAGATAGATAGAAAAATAGATAGATAGATAGATAGATAGATAGATAGATAGATAGATAGATAGATAGATAGATAGATAGGCAAGTATAGCAAACAATTGCTTGTTGCCGTAATACTGTGTTTCATAAATCATATTTTACCAACGAATGTTTTCACATCTCTCCTTTATCGCTTTATTAATTTCTTTACAGATTTTCATATATGAAATGTTCTTTCATTTGTTACGTTTTTTTTGTGTCGGCAAAAGATCGAATTTATTACAATTCTTTCTTCGTTCAAAAAATTATTACGTAATGTTATGGCATTATACATCGATATGGTTTGCTTATTTTTACCAATTTGCAAAATAAAACAATAACACAGAAAAATGAAATATATAAAATTTTTTTCACTTCCTTTCAGCTTCACACACCCACATCCACATATATATGTGTATGTTTGAAAATATATGTTAAAGTCTTAAAGTAAAATACATTTATACGTACGTATATCAATAGCACTAACATTGCCGTAATCTATATATATATATATATATATATATATATATATATATATATATATATATATATATATATATATATATATATATGTATATATATATGTATGTATATATATATATATGTATATACACATATATATATATATATATATATATATATATATATATATATATATATATATATATATATATATATATATACATATATATATACACACACACACACACATATGCAAATATCTATCTCACCATATATTTATCTCTCTCTATTTCTGTTGCTGTGTATGCATACATATATATATATATATATATATATATATATATATATATATGTATGTATAGACACACACACATATATGTATACATATGTAAGCGTATGTGCTGGAAATGAAAGAAAAGTGGAGGAAAAGGGTCGATGTGTTTACAAAAGTTCGATAGATTATTATCAAACTACAACGAGTTGAAAATTGTGTGTGTGTCGGGTATGGGGGTGGAAAGGTTGGTTGCGCATGCGCACACGTACTTGTGAATACCTACAGAATGAAATGCACATACAGAAATATACTCATGGATATATATATTTGAATATAAACCCATATATATACATATATATATATATATATATATATATATATATACATACACACACATATAAACGTATATGCACATATCTTTATATATATATATTTATATATGTATATATATATATCTACTACATATGTGGGAAATTCTGTCTGTGGGTATGTTTGTGGAGTTGTTAGCTAACTCTTCCTACATTGTTTTATCGATTCTGATTAAACTTGACATGTGAGTGGAACTCATGTCTGGAATCCTCATGGTATACTTAGATTGTTGAAGAAATTGATAATAGGGCCGCTGTAAGGAATCTTTATATATAGCCAAGGGAAATAACCCATTCATTTTCCTAAAGATTTTGGTGAAAATGAAATTGAGTATGCTTATTTCTTAGTATTTGAACTGTTAGAGTTATTTTCGCAATTTTCCCAGTACAACATTTAAACAAGTAAATAGTTTTTTCCTAAACAATAGATCCACTTATTTCGCTTAGCGACTTATTCACGAATATACCAACACTAGCGACCCTGAGGGTAATATTCTCTGGGAACGCACAAAAGCCCTTTTCAGAGTTACTTTGAATTATTATTATCTCATATCTGATTAGCCTATTATTACGTAACATGCTTCACGATTTTAGTACACATACCTTATTTCCTCTTATATTCTATATACTCTGGGAACGCATTAAAGCCCTTTCGGGGGCTACTTTATTTAAGTTCTTACTATCGGATAACTAATTTCATGTTATTTACATAACTGAATTCACAATTTGGGTAATCGTAACTTATTGGAAATTCCTAAAAACAAGATCCTATGTAAAACAGTTCGGTATTCTCTGTAAATGCACAAAAACTGTTTCAAGGGCTACATATTTTGCATTGTTGTTATTAACTTAGTGAAACATTTATGAGAACGGAGCCAAGGAATAAGCCCCGCTTTCTCGGGAATTACCAGGTAAGTCAGCTAATATGTATATATCGTTATTAATAAAGGATTATCAATCCCGCCAAGATACTTCTTCAGTACTTTGTTAATACAAATACACCAGCCTAACAAAAGGGTTTTTGATTGGTATAGAACTACAGGTAAACCTATGGAGAAATCTGTAGTCGGAATCCATCACTTGTTGATTTCTATATTCATGGTTGCATTACCAACTTAATATGATATGTTTTCAGAGTGATATATAGGAAAAGGTATTAGTAATGGGCTTCATTCATCTATTCATTTGTGCATTGCAGACTTACAGCTGTCTCTGATATGCATTTAAGGTGCGATCATGTTTCCGTTTTTTCAATCGATCGATCGATTGATCTTTTAAAAAGTGAATGAGCTTTAAAAATGCTATCATCTTCGGAATCAGCACATCAAGTACAGTGTGTATATGTGTGTGAGTTTGTGTGTGTGATTTTCTGCAAATTTCAACAATATATATATATGTGTGTGTGTGTGTGTGTGTGTGTGTGCGTATGTATATGTATATATACATATATATATTGTATATATATATATATATATATATCTATATATATATATATATATACATATATTCACATATATGTATATACATATACATATACGCACGCACGTACGCACACACACACACACACACACATATATTTGTATATATATATGTATATATATATATATATATATATATATATATATATATATATATATATATATATATATATATATATATATATATATATATATATATATATACATATACATATACATGTATATATCATATTGTATGTTGTATATCTATTACATATGTTTCAAAGGCATCAAAGGTTTCTACAACTGAAAGACAGCGTCGCTGCATCCAGAGCTGTCAGGTATACTATCTGGCTAAGAGAATGAGAATGAACATTTTACCCGGTGGTACATAAGTACGGACTGGGTTCGTGTATCCATGTAATAAAGTGACGGTTAGAGTGTAATGAGAGGAGAATATATTAATAAGGGGAGGAAGACGTGCCCGCAGTTACTGAGTAGTGTACAAAGTATCATACCACAGGTCTTTCTCGAACTTGCATCCATATATACATTACTAGGTAAGTAGATAAAGAGATTTATTATTCCCCGATATCACATTCATATTCTGTTTACGGCTATGAAACTTCAAGTCATTATCTATAACCACTAAAATTACAAACAACAAATATATTTCACTCTACTACGTGTAGTGAGTACACTAGTTTTGTTCGTGTCAATAAAAGCTATTTAATGTATATGTGTGCATGTGTGTGTATATATGTGTAGATATATATATATATATATATATATATATATATATATATATATATATATATATATATATATATATATATATATATATATATTTATATATATATTTATATATATACACATATATATGTGTATATATATGCATATATATATGTATATATATATATGCATGTATATATATATATATATATATATATATATATATATATATATATATAAATATATATATATATATATATATATATATATATATATACATATATATATGCATATATATGTGTATATATATGCATATATACATATATATAAATATATATATATATATATATATATATATATATATATATATATATATATGTATATATATATATATATATATATGTATATATATATATATATATATATATATATATATATATATATATATATATATATATATATATATATATATATATGTATATATCCAAGCACACATACATGTATGTGCATATGTATGTGTGTTGTATACAAGTATATATGCAGGTGCTAATATAGAAATATAGGAAAAACATATACATGCCCGTTCTGTACACACATAGATATATCTGTGTGTGTGTGTGTGTGTCTGTCTGTCTGTCTGTCTGTCTGTCAGTCGGTGTGTTCGAGTGCATGTGTGTCTGTACGTCTTTGTTCTTGTGAGCAATGTGTGCATATGAGCTTATATATGTTCGTACGTATATACAATGGCGACTTTATCGATGCCGATATAACAACAAACCATAACGAATGGCAAATGAAGCGGAAGAAGACAAACAATTTCAGCTTTAACACATCCATTTCCTATATCTTGTTTATTTGTTTACACTGTTATTTATGTTTCACTGGGTTCCCAACTCTCACCCACCCCTCTTTTATTTATTTTGTTACCCTCTGATGTTCGAAAATAGTTTCATATCCCAAATATAGTAACATGTTCAGTCATAGGATCCTATATCACAGCATTTTCTGAATGGTCTATAATGGAACGGAATAAATATCCATAAACATACATATATATAACGGAGAAGAGAAAAAATCTCGCAGCGCTGACGTTTATTTTCACTTTCACTATTCATCCTTTTGTTTGTATTTATTTTCTTTGTTTATTTTTTCATTATCTAGTATCCCTTCTCTGTTTTGCTTCCTTTTCTCTTTCTCTTTCTCCCTATCACTCTGCCTATCTCTATTCGTAATATATATGCACACACACTTGTTTATATTTAAATATATTAAATATATATATATATATATATACATATGTACGTATATATGAACGTGCTAATGCATATATACATATATATATATATGGACAATCATGTATGCATATACGCACATGCGCGTACACACACACACACACACACACATGCACTAATATATTTATGCACGTAAGCATATGATGGCTGCAACTGAATTTTGAACAATGACATCGCTTTGTTTCTTTCATTTTTCTTTTAGAGCAAGGCCGATGTTTCGCTAGGGACCTACAAGTGTTCAACCAGTTGCCACCCGAGGTGACACATGCCTTTATTCCATCATGGTATTTCTTATGAGCGTTTTGCTCTTGTTCTATCATGGCCAGTCAAAGTCTGCAATTACATTATGCATTTGCCCTAAAAGAACAAATACTCTATGTCATTGGATGCAAATGAAGTCGCAAAGTTTACATCAGAGGTTACCTTCTTCTAAGGAGATTTCTAAACAAAGAGAAGGGATTTCTCTCTGGTTTATATGTTACTTGTCATAATAGGTCATTCTTATTGGTCGCGGTAACATATGCTTATACACACTTCCTTAGACACACGGACGCACGTACACACATACATACGTATATTATATATTTATACGTATATGTGTATCTCTCTCTCTCTCTCTCTCTCTCTCTCTCTCTCTCTCTTTCGTTCAATAAGGATATATATATATTGGGTCATCCCATAAATAATGCGGTTTTTTCAATTGCATGAACTAAAAGTCGGACGGTAAAGGGATAAACTACTTGCATCAACTTGTTATAAAAGCAGGTAGTCATTTTACTCTGTACTTATTCTTACTCTTTTTACTCTTTTACTTGTTTCAGTCATTTGACTGTGGTCATGCTGGAGCACCGCCTTTAGTCGAGCAAATCGACCCCAGGACTTATTCTATCGGACCTTTTGCCGAACCGCTAAGTTACGGGGACGTAAACACAACAGCATCGGTTGTCAAGCGATGATGGAGGGACAAATACAGACAAACACACACACACACACACACACACACACACATACACCACACACACACACACACATATATATATATATATATATATATATATATATATATATATATATATATATATATATACATATATATATATATATATATATATATATATATATATATATATATATATATATACATATATATATATATATATATATATATATATATATATATATATATATATATATATATATATATACATATATACGACGGGCTTCTTTTCAGTATATATGTATATATACACATATTTACATATCATAAGGGTACACGAAGCGCCTTAACTCCAGGAATTTTTAACTTGGTAAGTAAATCTTGCTGAAGACAGCTCACGTTTTTTACCGAAACTCGAAATCATGATACAGGTATATCCAAATTACCTAACTATATAGCATTAAGCGGTGATGGCATGTCAAAATGTTTTTACTCGTTCACCAGACTACTGTTGCTATCTGTTGAAATTTTCAGTGTCATTGGTGGTTTAGTTCAGGGTTTTAACTCCACTTTCTAGCAGGTAGGCGCTTTGTGTGCCCATAGGATAAATATATACTTTAATTGTATAGTTAGCTAACGCTATTTAAAGCCTACAGCCACCTATATTTTTGTTGTTATTATCAATTTATATGTAATAACAATAATAATATCTTTGTAAATATTCGCTTTTGAATATTTACTCCTTATTATATATATACATTTTATATATATTTAGAAGATAAACGACCATCTTTGGTTTCAAGACGAAAGGTGTTCTTCCATCAGGTTAATGCTCAGCCTCATACATCGAGGATGACATTCGAATGACTGAAGCAGTTTGTATGGAAAACGCTGCTCCACCCACCATATTTGCCGGACATTGCTCCCATCAGATTATCATTAATTTCGTAGTTTTCAAAATCATTTGGGCAGAAAAAATATGAATTTTGTAGACGAGATCTGAACATTACTGGCGGAATATTTTTCGTCACGGACAAATGAATTTTGGAAGACGGGCCTTGCAAGTCTACAAGATAGATGGAAGAGCATTCTCCTTGTTTTTCTCCTTATTTCTTTCTGTGTTCCTTTCTGTTGAAGAGCGTAGGCTCGAAACGTTAAAGACTTTCTCTATTCCCGAGCGTTATACTAATACATCTATTTGTTGTTTACACCACCTGTCTTCGTCTGTTGTTTTTTCGTGACTTCTCCCCTATATATATATATATACAGAGAGAGAGAGAGAGAGAGAGAGAGAGAGAAGGAGAGAGTGGGGTGGTAGTAATGAACATAAACATAGTTAAGCTTCATGTAACTATATTTATATGGAACACAAAGAATAAATGTGTAAAAAATAACGAATAAAACATGAAGAAAATATGTAGCCTAGACAGCTGTTTCAGGAGGCTCCGAGTCGTGTAATAATCATAATAAGAATAAATTGCATATAAAATGTGCAAGAAATCATTGGTATGTAACGGGTGACCAGTCACATGCAGGTATTACAATAAGAGCTTCCCTCATCATCAGAAGATTGGCAAACTCTACTCTTCAATTGCTATTTTACAATCTTCCAGCCGAACTTGTAATACTTTGTAATTGAGAGTTATACCAGACCATGAAATGGATGTCACTGAACTGTTCCAGAAGTCCCAGCTGCCTCATCTAAGGGAAGGACTATGTACTGCAATAGCTTGGGATTCAAGGGCCCACTGCTCTTTAACTCCTTGCCGAAATATCTTAGGGATCCCTATGGAGTGGGAGTAGAAGTTATCATGAAACAACTTGACTTCTTATTATCCAAGCTCCCAGATAAACCAATATCAAAGCAGGAAACTCAAAAGAGGACAGCGATTTCGACGTCCTTCTTTACCAAAAGCCAATCCCATAGAATTGGCTAATTAAAAGGTGATTACACCGGCGGTGGCCCAGCATGACCGCAGCCTCAAGGCTGAAAGATATAATAAGATATATATACACTCACATGCATTCATATACATACAGTGAGTGAAAGAGAAGATGTGTATCTGTGCGTGCACATATTCTCTTATACACGTAATGTATTCACACTCACACTTATAAACACACATACATTCAGATTTACGTATACATAGTTATATCTGTAGATATGTATATGAATGAGAGCTTATTCTGTATCGTATACGTACTTTTTTCTTTGTCATTCACTTTCACACATACAGTGTATGTACACACATGTGTCTGTGTAAGTGTGTACGTGAGTGTGTGCGCGTGTACGCGCGTACATGTGTGTGTATGTATACACTCAAACAGTAGGTAAACGCAGGGGTGGGGTTGAGGGGGACGAAAACGAAAATAGGTAGCAAATTGGAATTCTAAAGAAACCAATATATGCAGAGGACAAAATCGATATATAAGTTTGAAGAGTTCCTAACGCATCTGCGCCTTTAATTAACTTCTTATTTGAAAGCGAAATCTTTAAATATATTTCTTTCTTCACTTGGAAATTAATTAGCACATTAAAATCAAAAATACTTTCTAGAAGGAATCTATAAATTTATATTGACCCATCTTCCGACATAATGGAATCATATAGATATATTCAGATGAACAACAACATACTTTCCTAACCAATTTTCAATTTTACACTTTCTTTTCTAAGAAAAACATTTTATTTTTTTATCAGACACTTCGAAGAGTATCAAACCAAGGTTCTTACATGTCTAAAATGTTGGTTATTTTGATATCAGTAACATTTATTCAGTCCTCTAAACATTCATGTATTTCGTTTCTGAAATTTCTCGCCGATGGAAAAAAAAACTTTTCTTAATCCAGAAAAAAACTCTTTCACTACAATTTAGACATATACTGGATAGTAAAGATAAACGTAAATATCTTGTAAGTATATATAAATGAATTGCGTATACGTTTGCACATTACGCATGATTGCAAGCATTAACGTTATTGCATGATTGACTCTGTATATTTAGACTTATGTATGTGTACACATATGTATGTTACGTTTGAATGTCTACACGCGTGTTTATGCATTTATTACATACTAAACTCCTGGAATGTTTTTCTCGTTTTACATATATCCATTGACATATTAATGGTTTGTAGCTCTATAGTCCAAATTAACTGTTCCTTATCTGGCTTTCTTTGACCTAGCTTCTCAAAATTGCTGCTGAGGCAGTCTGTTTTGTATCCAGGTCTCCTCTGTGTGTGTATGTATATATGTATCGGCAACTCTACCACGTCTTGGTAAGTAGAGTCCTTTTCGTTTGACACCCTGTAGGACGTAAAACAAAATTTGTCAAAGACCGAACGGATTCAGTAGAGTTAACAGCAATCTAACAAGGTAGTGGAGACGGGTCACTAGTCTTTGTTTCAAAAGGTCCCTGAGAGAAAGAAATTCCAAAATAACACCTACTTCATTGCTAAGCCAGAGATCTTTGTCTTGTTCGTATCTGGAATACTTGACTTCGTAGGTGAAACTCTTAACGGTGTCGTAAAAAACTATTAGTGAGTTAAAAGTTCAACATTGTCATTGCTAACAGTATTGTCTTTATCATCTATGATTAAATAATTTGTCAATGATAGTCATATTCGTCTACGAGTTGGCAGCCATCACGTATGTGTATACTTAGTCTATGTGCATTAAGCATATACGTTTATATGTCCTTGTATATCATTTTGATGAATTGTGTAGTGAGAAACGTTACTTTTGTGTTCCATAATATGGAACACAAAGAGAGACGAAACAATGAATGCAGAGAGACGAAACAATGAATGCAGAGAGACGAAACAATGAATGCAGAGAGACGAAACAATGAATGCAGAGAGACGAAACAATGAATGCAGAGAGACGAAACAATGAATGCAGCAATGATATAGCAGTTAGGAACGTTAAAACACTACATTAAGATATTGGTTTCAAATCTTGGTACAAGGATAGCACTTCCATGGGTGGTGTAAGTCGATTACATCGACCCCCCCCCACACACACACACACACAATGCTCAAATATTTCTTAATTTATCAACCCCGAAAGAATGAAAGGTAGTTAACCTCGAAATTTGAACTCAGAACATAACGACGGACAAAATAACGCTAAACATCTTGCTCGGCGTGCTAACGAGTCTGCAAGTTCACTGCCTTATACTACATTAAAATATTGGCTTTTAATTCAGCACAAATCAACATGTTTGTAAGTAAATGCGTGTATGTTTTATTTATTTTTTTAAATATATCAGGTTAGGTGTAGTGATAGTTATGACCAGTTAAAAACCCACAATATTAATGCGATTAATGCATTCGATATTTGGTTTGAACCTTTAAAGTTGATAACGAGCAGAATTTCAAATTGCAAAATACTTGTGCAAAATATAATGTAATTCTAAGCTGTTTGTGTTCAATAAGTTTGAGTATGTACAGTTTTGTGTCCGTGCCTCTGTGTGTGTGTGTGAGTGTGTGTGTGTGTATGTGTCCGTGCCTGTGTGTGTGTGAGTTGTGCACGTATGAATATTCGTGTATGCCCGAATGAGTGCGTATGTACTGCCCTTAAACAATGAAAAGATTTGCTACTCTAAACGTAGCGTAGAAAATAACAACAGGGGACATGAGATGATTAGTGCAGACAACGAAAAACTACTATTCAATAAATATGTAAATGGAAATTTTCGTAATAAACACAAAACTATACAAACCAGGTAAATTTGTGAGTCGCATAGAACGAAATTATATATCATAGCTAGGAAAACTATCTCCCTCATTGACATTTATATCATAATCTTGTATGTCAATACGAATATTATATATCGCGATGTCTAGTGAAAAATCTAAAGTCGCTTTACACAAACTGATTGTTCGTTTAGATAATTTCTGTTATTTATTGGCTTGGGCACCTAGCAATATTCACATAGTTTTCCTATATATCTCAGAGATATGCTCAATATAAATGTAGTCTATTTTGAATTCTGCATGATATTTGTGGTATGGAAATTTTAAAGACATTTCATAAATTCCGCGTCTAATATAATAGATTATAGTTGCTACAATGGAAGTCTTTCATCTCGGAAAATTATTATTTCGCTTGCACAAAAGCGGCAGACACTCTCACACAAACAATTCATATGTAAGTACCGAAGTTTACGATGTGTGTCTATATGCGTGTATCTCTACCTATCTATCTCTCTCTCTCTCTCTCTCTCTCTATATATATATATATATATATATATATATATATATATATATATATATATATATATATATATATATATATATATATCTGTCTGTCTGTCTCTTTGTCTATCTGTCTGTCTATCTATCAATCTATCTATCGATAGATCTGTGTGAGTGTATGTATGTATGTATATATATACATACATATATATATATATATATACATATATATATATATATATATATATATATATATATCTACGTCTGTTGTTTTTTTGTGAATTCTCCCTATATATATATATAGGCTGTATATCGGTATACACATAAATATATACATAAGTATGTGTGTGTGCGCGCACGTATTTGTCTCTGTCAGTACGTGTGGACTTTTGTGGCTTTCAATGCAAAGTCTTTTAAATATTTTCCTCTTCTGGATTTTAAGAAATGACAATTATAACAAGGGCTGTAACATACAATTTTCTGATAAAACACCGCTATAGTTTTCTCATTTACCTATAGTTAATCAATTACTGTTCTCAGATAATGCAGAGAGAGGAAAATACTATATTTATACCAGTAAAGGATCCTTGCAACAAAGAAGTGTGTGTCGAAATACTGTAAGCCTGACACTATCATTAAGCCAATACTCTACTCTTCCTGCTCCTCCACCTTCCTCAAACGTACTATAATAACTCATATATGTATCCGAGACTCAAAGTCGATATATTTAACATAGAATACACTAGTGTATGTATGGTGGACACAATGAACCTCGGGACTAAATATCGTAAAATATTTAGATCAGCCCACTCTAAATTTCGAGTACAAATTACGCTATTGATTATTTTGCTTTTCACCTTTATAGTGTTAATAAAATACGTGCTATTTGTATAATGTTGTTAATAGCATGCATATGCTTATAAAGACTCCCTACAAATGCGGAGGGTTTAGCAGCTTATAATAAATCAATATTTATATAAACGTATGTATGTATAATTGATTGAATCGACCGAAGTATATATTACTAACACTTGTATGAACTGCTGAACTACTGAAGGAGCACCTACGGGGATGCTCAATATACCAGATATAGCAGCCAAATCTCTCTCAAATCGCACTCGCACTATCGCTTCTTAATATAGAATAGCTATATTGTATCAAGTAGTCTTATTAATTGCCAGAGAAAACCAGGATGGTCGCGGCTAGAATGTCTTTCATCGTGTAACATTTTACCCAGTGCAAACATAACACCTATAATGAATTACAAGATTTATCTAAATGTAAATAGTTTTATTCTGTATATGTAATGAATGCAGACATGCTAGGCATCGCTTTACATGGTTACTGTTTTACACAAATCAGCAACCGATTGAATCAATGGCACACTGGACTAGAAACCAAAATATCCTTAGCTTGTTTCCCTTATCCCAATATTGACTCTTCGTGGCATACGAGATATAAAGGTAAATAATGCTGCATAACATTGACTACTTCGCATTAAATAGCAAAGGTACTTAACCGCTACTGGTTCTATTCACTAGGTGCAAATAATGTAACAAGAACTCTGTACACCCCATCAATGCTTCTAGTTTATATTCTATTGAAAATACTGAGCCTAACTCTCCCTGTTTTAAATGAATTTCTGTCGGTTTCGTTGATGAGTGCTCCAATTGTCCTGATCATTGAATTAGCTTACAAGTGGCTGGGTATTCCAGAGAATTAGAGAGAATCAGTACGACTATATGCAATAATGCTGGCTTTTTGAATTTAGCTCACAACCCATCCGGCGGGCTTCCTAACTGTTTCTTTCTACACAATTTCTTTCAGGACGCTCGGATTGAACCGAGGCTATAGTCACACAGTAGTTTCGAACCCAGAACTTTATGATTGAAAACGAGCTCTATAGTAATACCGTCTATGTCTGCTCTTCATTCATCGAGATATCATAATAGCACAATCGATACGTTATAATGCTATGTAGACTTTATCCGTTTATCCTGTAGACTAGCGATATACATAAGAATGTGTGGAGGAAGAATGAGTGATAAAATAAAGTATCTTTAACTGATACAGCTTATATTGGAATCCATCAGAAAAACCGCTCTATCTCATTAATATTTTAGACATTTTATATCCTACCTAAGTGTTTATTGAATCTCAAATAAAGAATGTATCCTACATCACACAGCAGTTGTAAAGCTATATCTCTAATTACATAAATATTGGTTTCATACAAATATCCACTCATATGTATGCACATACACATAACATTATTATTATTATTATTATTATTATTATTAATATTATTATTATTATTATTATTATTATTATTATTATTATTATTATTATTATTATTATTACATCAATGTAACATTATCATATTATTACCTCACTATGCAGCTGATTCCACTTAGATATTTATTTAGCAATTCAGTAATAAATGGACCTCTGTTCAGCCTTTATTCTATGTGATTTTATTATACACATATTTATTGCATATTTCTTTTGCAGTCTTTAGAATCCATAATTTCTACGGCTTTTCAATGAAGCAACATTGTGATTTATTGATATGTTTGTAACGTTCCATAAATAAAAGCATTGTATTAATTACGTTTGGTTCTTTGCACTCTAAATTAGTCTTCAAGGTTAGTATGATTTAAATGCAGCATTAAGTACTTATATTTTATCATTTCCTAGTTCAAAATCTCAACGTAGTCGACAATATTTTTGAACCTGTCGATGAGATACAATTTTACCCTTGAAGTAATCGCTGGGCCCACATTCAGTTACCTAGTGTTGCCAGAGAGTGACAAGGGTGTGTATGAGAGTCCAACTGATGAGTAAATATTTTTATGAAGTAGATTAAAAAAAAAAAAAAACGATTCTTTGTCTTTTTATTCAAGTCTCTCTTACAGTCACCATCCCTCTGGTTTAAATGCTACGGCCAGTTCATTAATAAATGTATTATCAATGCGTCAGTACACATGATTGACATCTCCACAAATTATGTTAAGCAAACGATAAAAAAATGAAACTTATTCTCTTGTGACCCTGTCACTTAGTAGCTTAAACACTCAGCTATATTAACATCGATTATGCCATGAATTTTTTTATATGTAAATATGAGATGCATAATGTGAAAATGATGCTTACTTTATATAACGAATTTTAGTACAGGATTGTTATTTATTTTAACTCCAGCGGTCATATAAAACGACAGTACATGACTTAGTATTTGACCTCAGATTATTATGAAACACACTGAATATTTGAAGACAATTACTCCAAAGATTTAATGTTCTGCTACATCACTATTATTTGATATCAGAAACAATTGTATTGTTATAATAGCCATATATTTTATGAAAAACGTAGTGTAATAAATTGAGAAATCTTCAGAACTTTAAACAAAATTTACTCATAATTAAAACCAACTTATAATAGTGCTTTCTTCAAGATTTTCTAACTTTATAGAAATAAGAGGCAAAATTCCATTAGATACCAAATCTGTTCATTGCAGGTAACTTTATCACACTTTATCTAACTAGATAACCATAAGTCTTTTCCTCGAATATAGAGCTAGATACTTTCTACATCGCCGTATATACTCAACTACATCGATTCTATACAACTAAATGGCTGTTTCTATTCTATCTATGTCCAAGATATAAACAAATTCCCACAGAGTAGTCTGGACAACAAATGTGACTCACCAATCTAATGGATAGGTGTTATCTATTCAGATTAGGAATTAAAGCACCTATAACCTTTGCAGTGACTCGCAATGGAAAGGACAGAAAGCAAAGCATCTCATGCGTTAAAATGAATTGAAAAAAGCACAACTCAATTTTAGTTATTCCTATACCGTAGACCTGGTCCATATGTTTGTAACAGACTGGACACTGCTGAAACTAACATGGAGTTAAGTTATGATATTAAGCTAGGTGACGTATTAATCTACCATCCTGAAAGATGTACAATCTGACATACTCTACGTCTTTCCAATTTCACTGACAAGGCTTGGACCAAGAAAAGTTTGTTATAGAAGACGCAAGCTCAAAGTCCCGCGTTGTGGGATCGAACCTTTAAATTAAAAACAAGAGACAGGAATTATCCACTCGCTTTAGCTATGAAAGCTTGTTATTATAGGAGCAGAAAGTATTTTCGACAGGATGATCTCTCGTTGCATCTGCTGGAGCGTTGATTCTCAAATTGGTAAATAATAGTGAAATTTTCTACCACACTCTCCCTATATTAATGACAAAGATTTTGCATCATATAATTTTTCTTTCTTCGTAGTGATTTTAGTTAAATTTAAAAAGTTTAAAATCATCTTAATTCTATTAACAACAATGATTTTTCCGCTTCGTTCTACAATCTCATAGCCGCCGCCTAAGCATGCTGTTGTTTCAATCATTAGAAACAACTGGGTTAGAAGATAACATTGACCTTACTGAGGCTGCAAAATAGTTTAGTATCCGACTACGCTACTGTGGTTTGGAATTCTATTCGTAACTATCTAAGCCAATTATATTGCATTCTCAGAAATCTTTATGACTAGAAAATACATCGTTGTGGGTTTTACGTAATTACTGAGAAAAGGCAAAACAAACGAAATGGAAATCAAAACCAAATTTACTTTCTCAGTATTCAAGCAGACAACTAAAAATACAATTTATTTTGTACAAATAACCTTCATTTGTAAACAAGAAAAGAGAAGAGTTATGAAGTCTTTTGATATTCAATCCTTTTTCAAAACCAGTAAGAATGTAAATGAAGTTGTTCTGACAATCTAAACCTGGTTGTGGTTTGAATAACCAAGTAAATAAGAGAAAATAAAACTTATTTCGTTCATAGTTACAATACTTACAGATACAGGCAAAGAAATACAAGCGTTCATGAATTGAAAGCATTTGTAGTTGTACTCCATCGTTCTTTCTAACGGAGAATGAAAACCGAATCATTGTTATCTATTTCGGAAAATACTATCTGAAAACAATACTGGACAAACAAAAATACGTCTTATACCAACTCAATTTATCACCTGGCAGTTCTTGGCACCGCTTTCCATTTTCGACATTGTTTAATGCTGAATTCAATGGGAATCGAATACTTATCCGATCTTTCAGAGCTGAGGTTAAAATGAGGTTACAGAGATCGCACTAAATTTTTATATTTTTTCACCGATATAATTGTTTGTCTGACTAGTAAAATTCAGAAATAGCTTAAATAACTTTGCTAAATTAACGTCGCTGACTTTTAATTGTTTTTCTTCTTTCGTCAGGAACAGTTGCACATTTGCCAAAATCAGAATCCTAGAAACAGCATAATGTGATTGTAAACCTTATTATCAAATTGTCTAGTTGGAATTGTTCAGGTATGAATAGTTTAAGTGTGTGAGAAAAAAACTTCTTAGGTTTTTCATATGGAACCAAGATTTATTTCTGTTCTACAATTTTCCCAAAATGAATTTACTAATCTATATTGATATATTATGGATGTGCTTATGTCTGTATAGATGCACGAATGGATATATTTCTTTTGGTTTTCTTTTTGCTTGTGTTGTGTAAGTAGGTGAATAGTTGGACTGTTCTAACAATGCTAAAGTAAGATGCTTCGAGCACTTCAAGGACTTGAAAATTTGTAAGTCTCAATTATGAAAAAAATATCATTACTAATGCCATGAGCATCAAACAGTTAGAAAAGAGAAAAGAATAATTATATTCTATGAGGCCTGTGCGTAATAAATAAGACAAATTGAAGTAGACGGAAATCTGGTAAAATGTCCTAATTCCTGTCATCACATATAAAAAAGAAGAAAACATTTGTTTCTAGTTGGCGTGCAAATCCAGCAAATTTGTAGGGAGAGGGCAAATGGATTATAACGACACTAGTTCTCAACTGGTATTTTATATTATCGACCGCAAAAGGATGAAGAGTAACGTTGCCCTCGATGGGATCTGAAATCAGAGTATAAAAAAAGAAAGCAAAACAAACACGCAAAGTATTTTTACGACACTCTAACATTTCTGCCAGCTCACGTGCTAACCATGGTTTCAAATTTATGTACAAGGCCAGTTATTTTGAAAGACAGTGTCAGTCAATTACATTATTACTTCACTGGTATTTCATTTTATCTACCTTCGTGTTTGGAAGACAATATAATAACAATGATAATAATGACAAGAAGAAGAAGAAGAAGAAGAAGAAGAAGAAGAAGAAGAAGAAGAAGAAGAAGAAGAAGAAGAAGAAGAAGAAGAAGAAGAAGAAGAAGATGATGATGATGATGATGATTTCATTACCTTTTAGTGCCTATAAAGACCCAAGATATTGCACAAAACGTGTCGTAGAATAGGTGCTACAATGTACGAGGTGTGACAAATCTTGTGTGGATATGTATGTATGCATGTATGTATATGTGTATGTGTATATATATATATATATATATATATATATAGAGAGAGAGAGAGAGAGAGAGAGAGAGAGAGAGATATGTATATATATGTATATATATATATATATATATATATATATATATATATATATATATATATAATTTATATGTGTATATTATATATTATGTATATAAAAATATATGCAAATATATATATATATATATATATATATATATATATATATATATATATATATATATATATATACATATGTGTCCATCCATCCTTTCATACATACATATCATGATAAGTGCATTGGTGATATACCCTTATCATCATAGGTGCACTAGACTATGTACATATAAAATTTTCACAAAAGTAAAAAAATACTAGGTTTTTCGAAAAAAAGAGCAAACGAACCTGACGCGGGTTCTCCAGATCCAATCTATTAGTGGCATAGTAGTATATGATCCTGTTGGTCACAATTATATCGCGTCTCTGCAAGAATCAGAAGAGCAGAAGCAGATCTTCACCAAAAGGAGAGAAACAGTCATTCCCATCCGGGTCAAGGCGGTAAATTAAGGAGGAAGAGAACATTAAAAAGATGATGATGATGATGATGATGATGATGGGGGTGAAGCTGGTGGTGGTGAAGCTGGTGGTGGTGGTGGCAACAAAGTTGTATTTGGAGATAGCTGCGGTGATGACGTCAATGATGAAGAGTATAAGACAATAAGTAATCAAAAGAGAACGAAGATAGAGCGAGACAGATCCTACCAAAAGTGAGACAGTGAAGAACACAGTAAGAAAGAACCACCACCACCAACAACTAGAATACCAATAAAAATTGTGACGTAAAAAGTAACAGTGAACAGAAACAAAATGGCACTGTTGCATAGTGGCGTGAAAGAGAGAAATATCGATGTCTAGAATCTAAGATACATTATCGCGAACCCTCTATGGAATCACATTGAAACGAAGCTGATATTTCTTCAGCTTACATAAACGAGCCAACTTCCTTCTGAAGAACATTCAAATGGAAGCATTCACATTTAGTGAAGCATAAGATTATTCCAAGTTATAAATATTCTCCTAGCATTATAGATCAATAGCACATGAATACACTGAAGTTGATATGGTGGGGTGACACAAGCATAATTATTTAATTATTTACTTCAAAATTCCTAAACTGTGTGTATGTATGTATTTATTCTATATGTGTGTGTATGTGTATGCGCCGATGTATATGATATTTTATGTACTTGTTAGTATGTTTCTTTGAAAAGTATGTGTTTCGATAGCAATGGAATTGTGACAACTTCGTTTTCAAAGTGATTTTCAATATTAAAAAAAGAGGAATTTACATATTCTCTGTTTTATTCTTACCCCACAATTTCCTGTTGGATAAACATAAGAAAAAGAAAACTCTGATGTCGGTGATAAGCTTCATCGTTTATTCATCTTTTTCCTCGACTTATGCATCTGCGGGGTATTCAGATGCAATATATATACACACAGACACATACAAGTGTGTGTATGTATATATAAATGTGTATATATATGCGTGTGTGTGTGCGCATGTGTGTGTATACAGAGAGAGGGGGGGTGACAAAGAGAGACAAACACAGAAACAGAGGGAAAGAGAGAGAGAGAGAGAGAGAGAGAGAGAGAGAGATAAAGTTTGTACCTTGTTTGAGAGTGCGAGTTTGTGTTCAATGAAAATATTAATATATGACAGTATATAGCATACGATTTGAATGATTTATACATATCTATTCATTATCACTTTGTATAGGTGCTTTTGTTATTATGCCCCCAATGTGTTTGTGTGTGTTTAGAGGCTGATCTTAGGATGAAGAGTTCATAGGCTGTCCAAAGCACTCTCACGGAATGTAACCAAATAGGTTTATTTTTCAACATAGTCCGCCTTGCAGTCCACGCACTCCTTCCATCGATATTACAGTGCTTGGATCCCATTGGTGAAGAAGCTTTCATCCTGTTGGTCAAAAAAGTTATGAACAACAGATATGATATCATCATCGCTGTTTTTCGTGTTGGGGAACAGATAATATTCAGATGGGGGTCTACTCAGGAGAACAGGGTGAGTGCTCAACCAGTACAACGTCACAGTCATGCACCGTTGCCATCGAAACCAACAACCTTTGTTCTGGAGATTTGTCTTGATGAAACAAGACCCCTTTCGTCAGTTTTCCTGGGCGTTTTATCTTGATAGACTTTAGTGACTGCCTCAGGAAGTTGGTGTAACACTCTCCATTGATAGTGTGTACCTTTTGAACGTAGTCAATAAACACAATGTCTTTTACGTCCCAAAACCTGAGGTGATCATCTTCCCTGCAGAGGAAACGACCTTGGCCTTATTTGGAGCAGGTAAAGAGGAGTGTTTCCCCTGCAGGGATAGTCTCTTTGTCTTTGGTTTAAAAGGATGAGCCCAACAATCATCCTGGGCTAGGAAACGTTCGAGGAAACCAACTGGATGTACTTCAAACGATGTTAGATTTTCCTGTGATGTGATCTGCCTGGTGGGTTTTGTATTTTGTGTCAGAAGGCATGGCACCCACCGACCAAAAACCTTCGCCATGCCAAGTTTATTGTGCACAATATTCTGAACTCTCTCACGGTATATGCTAATAACATTGACTGTTTGATTTATACTCAGTAGCCTGTAATCTTCCCCCATGTGAACACGATCAATGTTTTCCTCTGTGGTGGCAGCTTCAGGACCTGAGTTTTTGTGAGGTGGTGCTGTGGTAAGGTTTTTGGGAAAAAATTATTATTGATTAAATTTGGGGTTATGTCATTGATTAGAATTCATGCATGTAGAACTTCGTAAACAAGTCTGTGGCTGTTTATCTTTTGTTAGGTAGATAAAAGGTGTGACAGCATTTTGGATGCTTTTGGCATTATTGGATTAATCCATTTGCTTCCACAATATAAATGTCAAAAGTCCAGTTTTTAAGCCTTTAGTAATTGTGTGTGTCAACGTTTTCCTCACAGAAGAATGTAGGTAGGTGGTAAATTTAAGCTGGCCCCTCCTTTACTTGTTGCTATTTAGGGTATTTCCTGTTTTCGTTTGTAAGGTTGGGATTATTAGTCAGAGATGTTATGGCTTTGTTGGTTTAGAAAATTGTTTCAATACTTTGATGTTAACAAATGTATTTAGGTAAAGGTTGTATGTTTATGTTTCTCTGTAGGTGTGCATTGTACTATAAGTAATTTAATTAGTGTATAAGGATTTTAAACTGCCTGTTTTGTGGAGATAGAGTTTCTATGGTGTTTGTTTATAGAATTACTTCGAATTCTGTTCTACATATATGTTAAATTAGGGCTGAGATAGAAGGAGCATATATATTCATGTAAAAAAATGGGAACAAAATAGAATCCGAGTAATTAAAAGTAAAAATGTAAAAGGAGATGGTTCTTTCAGTTCGCTAAATCATAGTTACCTTGGAGAAACAAGTTTAGACGGATTGTATAGATTTTATATATGGCATTTCGTCCATCTTTACGTTCTGAGTTCAAATTCTGCAGAGTTTGTCTTTGCTCTTCATTCTCTCGTGTTTGATGAAATAAGTACCAGTCGTACACTAGGATTGATGTAATCGACTTGCTCCCTTCACCAAAATTTCAAGCCTTCTGCCTATAGTAGAAAGGTTTGATCTACCAAAATGAGGCATCTTTACATTGTTGTAAATGCTCTCCCCCGATTTCATTAACAACCGTCAGAGTCAGTTCATTTCTTTTATCATTTGTTTGTCAGATGCTATCATTTTTGAGAGAATAGTTTCAAATATGAAATTATTTTCTCTTGAAAGATTTCATAGAGAATATCCTCCAAATGTTTATACTCTTCGCTCTGCCAATTAGTGGAATATTTTCCGATGTCACCGTTATTGCTGGATTCGCTGACAACATATTAACAGACTGCTTGAGTATATGTCAGCATAGAGTGAACATCTTAATCACTGCATAGCCTAGTAACACAGGTTATAGTTTAGCTGAAACCCACTTGGTATTATATGTAAAGTATTTATATTTTCAGGAACAAATTTATGCTCGCCATTTTTCGGAAAACATTAATCAATAATTCTTGCATATGTGTGTGTGTAAGAGAGAGAGAGAGGGAGAGAGAAAGAAAGAAAGAAAGAAAGAAAATAGATAAAGAGTGAAGAACGTTTGGTGGTCTTTGCCTGTGTAATAGAAAAGTCCGTTGCATACAGCTATCACACAAAACCTGTGATCAGAACCTCAATCCGGAAAAAAAATAGCAAAATTAATAGCTGACTGTAAGTTAATGAGCATTCTTAACTGATTAGACACTTATTTCCGACACCTAGTTGAATCCTGGCAATGAATAATAATATGGTCTACCCAGACACCACGAAACACAACACTGCATGTAAACAGTTTGATCCACAAGCTATTTCCACTATAACGTTGGTCTTTCTTTCCTTTCCACTTTGTTTCACTTTCTTTCATTTCTATACATGTAAGTACGTGTCTATACATGTTATGTAAAATATATTTTTATATTGATATAAGCATACATATACGTGTGTGTATATGTATAGTGAACGTGTGATGTTGTTTACATAGCTACTTATACGTATGCATGTATGTATGTATGTATGTATATATATATATAGCTACATACGTACGTATTGAATACCGTGTGCATATATCCTTTGAGCAGAAGTGTATAGAAAAGTGTGAAGGCTAACGTATTAAGGAATTCGAATTTATATGTGTCTAAACGTATGTATGTATTTGCTTATATTTGTGCATATGATTGTATGCAGGTACATGTGTATGCATCTGTGTGGTTTAGTCTGTCCATAAAAGATACTGTGTGTTTACCAGCTAAATGATCCGCTTCCCTTGGAGACAACTGATGGACGTCTGCTCGCATGATATAATGATCAATAAACAATCACTTGATTAGAAGTTCCAATTCCTGATAGTATACCAGATACTTACAAATAGATAAAAGAGCAACAACGAAAGCTGAAAACAATAGAACATGGTGTGCGAATCAGAAATAATGCACATACACGCACGCACGCACACACGCACATACGTATGTATGCATATATATATATATATATATATATATATATATATATATATATATATATATATATATATATATATATATATATATACGTATGCATGTATATGTATATATATGTATGTATTATATTTGTCGTAAACAAAACTGAATTTAGTATGAACTGCTTTTAAAGCGTTACAATTCCATTGAGGATGCCTGTAATAAAAGGGTAATAACAAACAAGCGAAATGGTCTCACTGAGTGAAAAGGATATTATCAGTCAGTAACAAAACAGCCAGCTCAAATGCAGTCTATACTGTTGCCATACGCATCCAGACTCTAAACACTAGTCGCGCAAAAGCAGGAGGGAAAAGATTAATATGGCACTAAATAGAACATTGCGATTATGAGAACGTAAAGGTCAATCATAAAAGACAAACTGAAAAGACGACAGGAAGGAAAATTCTCATATGCAACAAAATTGTTCGCATTTTATAAATGCGTTTCACGAATTTGCATTATATTGCGTGTATAGGGAATTTTGTGTAGACGTGTCTTTTTATTATGTGGTTGTATGCGACACGTATACTTGCATTGCCATGTGTGTTCCTGACATTTGCATATATGTGTGGGTGTGTGTTTGTGTGTGTGGGTGTGTATAAGCATAAATACATACATATACATAAATATACTCATATATATATATATATATATATATATATATATATATATATATATATACATATATATATATATATATATATATGATACATGTATAATATATATGTAATACATATGTATTATACATACATATAGATATATGTGTGTGTATGTGAGTGTGCGTGTGAATGTGTATGTGTATGTGTGTGTGCGCGTGTGTGTGTGTTAAGGATACGTGTGTATGCAAGTGTGGAGATGCCTGGTTTAACTGTTTCAGAAAGATTTTTTTTTTCGGATATCTATATCTATAGCTATCTATCTATTTATGTATGTATCATGTATGCATGTATGTATGTATATACATACATACATATATATATATATATATATATATATATATATATATATATATATATATATATATATATATATATATATATATATATATTATGGAGAAGTTGTACAAAATGTATAAAGCACCAGCACAGTTTCGATTACCTGTTATTCGTAGATTTCGGGAACTTCATAGTGGCAGTTGAGGTAGTAGTATTAATAAAATAGATGGAAAAAAAGATTTTATTTTGTACAACACATGTTTCGACTCGTTTTGGGTCACTTCGTGTTCATAAATAAATAATAAAAAAATTTAAATCTCACTAGAGCTTCGGTGCTACGTATCGCTAAATGTCCGTCAACTTTGGGAATATGTGTATATACATATATATATATATATTTCAAACATTTAACAAATAGCACAACGAACAAAACAGAACAGACAGAAAATTCGTAAACATTCATCAGTCAACATCGAAACGACCCTTACAATTGCGCTCCCTTAGCAAAGATATTGTTCACTTTTGGTGGCGCCAGTGGCGAGAAGTCACTGGGAATAGCTAACGAATTTACAGGACAATGACGAAAACAAGCACGACAAAATAAAATATATATATACAACAAAACAAAAGCCTTTCGACCGCTAGACAGACATTTATTGGGTAACGCGAGGAAAAATGAAAGTGTCCTGTAAGACTGGAGATGAGAGAAGTACAGACAGAAATTGAAAACGAAAGAAGACATATTAGGGAGGGAAATAGAGAGGAGGAGTGAGGGAGGAATGCAAAAGAGAGGCATGTGTGTGTGTGTGTGTGTGTGTGTGTGTGTGTATGTATACGTATATATGCATATACTCATTTATTATTTGTTTTTACATGACCGAACGCCAGCGTCACCACTGTTGTAATTTCAACTTTAAATTTTCTGACGCTACTCTATCTCTTTCTCTATCACTTTTTCCCCCTCTCGTTCTTTCTCTGTTACTACTACGTATCTCTCTTCACCCCTCTCATTCTTCCTTCTGTTACTACTATATCTCTCTCTTCCCCCCCTCGTACTTCCTTCTGTTACTACTATATTCCTCTCTTTCTCTCGCTGCTCACCTATAATTCTACTTCCTCCCTTTGTTTCTCCCTCTACCACTCTCTCTCTCTCTCTCCCTTACCCCTGCATGGTCACATGCTTCCGGTCAATAATCCTTTTCTTCCTTGGCTATCGCCGAGCAAACACGCGAACTTACTTCGTCCCCACTTTCAAGTTCGTGCCTCACAGCGTTCATATACACATAATTTTTCACGTCTGGCCGCATGGCCTCTTCCGTTTGTTTTCCTGTCTTGTTTTCTTTTCCGTTTGTTTTCCTGTCTTGTTTTTTGTCCGCCACTACATTCCTCCATGGCACAGGTTTAATTTGTGTATACAAATTTAATTTGCAGTCCATGGGAAGAGCCGTTTTAACGATGCGTCCTGCCCAACTCTTCGAAACGCCGGTGTTAAAACGGGGGTAGCTGATGAAGGAAAATGTTCTCTATGTGGCTTGTGTGTTTTCTGTAATCTGGTTATTATTATGTCTTGTCTACGTTTTGTTTGCAATGTCCTGCACCCAGATATGCACCTATATATACAGGTAGACGTAGGTATGCACACACCTGTACGTATATATGCATATACTCATTTATTATTTGTTTATATATATATATATATATATATATATATATATATATATATATATATATATATATATATATATATATATATATATATATATATATATACGGGGGTGATCAATAAGTATCCAGTATCCGGACTGTTGCCATAGTAACGAAGCTAAAGCACGCAGAGTAAAGCCGCTTGACAAAAGGTTTACCTTTAACTTCGCCACTCCGGCGATATTTGAAATTAAAACGTAAACGAACGTAACTAATTATTGTCCCCTATTATCCTGATTCTGATATGTACAGTCCTTATAAACCTATTATCATAAACTATTGAAACCATTACGCGTTCTAGTGCTTAGTTTCGTATCTGTTCTAAATGAATCCAGCTGGAATGAGTTTTCACTGTAAGTGAGTTGTACAGTGATGATTCCTGTAGAGGCTGAAGATCTGTTAAAAGGAGGATATACTAGGATTATACAATGAATAGTATAGTCTCTTTTAATATATTTTGTTTCACTAGACCCATAGTTTAGTATATGAAATGTTGACTGCTACAGAGCAAACACAAAATGTTGACACCAGATAAGATTTCGATTTCCGTTTGATACCAATTCTTTTGTACTTCACGTCACAAATGACCTTGAAGAAATATGAAAACGACAAAAACATCCCACGGTATCACTTATATCGACTACAGGTGTTTTATTTTTGAACAAAGTGAAAAGTAGAATCAATATGTCGTGAAATACTTATGCAAGTAAATAAATACATTCCGAAGAAAAAACAACGTAAGTGTTGATGGTTATCAAATTAAACGTAAGTGTATGTACTTGTGTGTGCATGTTTCTATATGTTTGTGTGTGTGTGTGTGTGTGTGTGTGTGTGTGTGTGTGTGTGTGTGTGTGTGTGTGTGTGTGTGTCTGTTTGTGCGTATGTGTGTATGTGTGTATACATGTGTGTGTATTTTTACATAAGTACATGGATAAACATATGTATATGAACACACACGCGCACATACATATACGCACACGTACATCAGCAAAGGACTGAATTCAATGCTGAAGATAAGACAGAAAAACGAATTAAGAATATCAGATAATGTTTCAGTGTAAGAAAAAAATGGACGAAATTTTCGTTTCTTATTATATTTCTTCATAAAAAAATACAGAGAATATTCTAACACCTCTTCATTGATTCCATGAAACACACAAGCACATATACATATTCAAATACATAGACACACACATACACACACACAATGTTTTTCTCATTATTCCTTATCTTCCTTCACTGAAAGAAAGTATTCTTCTGGTTGTAAAACACCGTTCCTTTAAATTCGCTTCTGTCGTTTAATTCATTTATTCTGAACGTGATTTTCATTGAAAAATTAATTGCTTCAAAAGAGATTTTTTCTTCGCCTTTTCCACATCTCTACATTTCTCCGAAAAATAACCAGTGTCCGAAATACTAAACTTTGTTCTGTTTCTGCCTTAAAGCATCAAATGTATTTGTACCCCTTTGTTCAAGAAAATGCTTTGGATAACATTACCAAATATGATGTACCTATGATCTGATCACCAGTGATTTTACTCAGTATAAAGATTATTAGTTTCAAATTTATCTAAAGAATTATAGATACACATTCTTTAGAATGTATATTTATAATAATTCAACGGGTACTATACTACATCTTCAATAGTTACAGGAATTCATCTCAGATATTTAAATGTTTAATATTCAATTTGCTGTAAAGACATTTTATGGTTGAGACCCTGAACTAAACAGTCGAGTTGGTGAGTTTAGGTCCTAAATTCGAACAAATATATTTTTTCATCACACATGCTGCAACCAAAATAATTAAGTGATAGCTATTTTTGTTAGGTCTAGATTAGACCTGATTGTAGTGACTATGAAAACAACATTACCTTGTATGGTTGTATATTATGAACAGCATTGTTCGATATATCCCTCTTTATTTAAGGTGTTGGAAATTGGGAAAGAGTATGGCTGATACTTTTAACAGGTTGAACGATAGGTTAGGGGCTTCTTAACTGACTCGTATTTTTCGTTGTTGTTATTGAAAGTGGCCATGGGGAAGGGTTTGGGATAGTGGTTAGTCAAAGGTCAACAATCTTATACTCAACGGTTTTCAATGGAAGGCACCATTCCTTCTTTTTTCAGACATATTATATCTAGGACTTCAAGCTAATGACAACAGAAGCAAAAATAATATTTTGAAATTGTAGTAAGAAGTGACTTGAGGAGAATTCTTTCTCAATATAATAGTTAATGAGAAATTAAAAAAAGGTAAGTAACCTCGAAATATCGAGAAAAAGCATTATATTGCAAAGGACAATGACAGGAGAACCATATTAAAAAGATAAGAATAAAACTAATAAAAATAGCTGAGAATATTTTTTATAACATTGTTGAAAGTTTATTGTGCTTAGTAGCATGACCAATTAATTTAAGAAAAGGAAATATATCACCATCAGTGTCTGATAAAAGTTTAGTGATGGATGTTTTCGATGTTTATATGACACTGATTTAAAACAACCTTATTTTATGAGTCTCGAACATTATTTTTAATACTAATTTAGTGTTCAAAATTGTTTCAGCATAAAGCTATGGTTATTATTCTCAGCAAATTACCAAAAAAATAGTTCCAGCTCGCATAATGGACATTATTTGTTTAGTTGCAAGAATCAGTCGCTATTTTTACTTTTCTAATTCGTTTATAGCACTTATTGAAGATTAATAGCTTTAACAGAAAAAAAGATAACATAGAAAATAATCACGAAGTGGAAAATTGGTGTGCTGAAGTCCTTCATTCACCATCTGTAACCAAGAAAGATTATATTTTCTCGTTGATTTTATTTACCATATACACAAATAATTCAGTCAGTATAGGAACGATAATGCCGTTATTTTAATATCATCTCAGATGGCATGCTTTCATTGATTAAGGAAGTATACTGTCTTGTGTTTGTAAGTAACCGCTTGACACCAGCTAAGGTTCGTTTAGGTCCTTGTAACGGTAATTCGGTAATAAGAAAGTGGAAGATAATATGTAGCAAACTATAAAATAAATACAAGAGGTGACTTGAGCGGTTAAGCCACCCAAGGCGGTTCGTCACCCTAGCTGTACTCTAATATCTGAAATAAACAATAGAAATTGAAACAAAAAAATGTTTTTGTTTGCTTGTTGTCCTAGATACACTATATTTGCAAAAAGAAGAGATGGTCATAGACTGAACAGCATAGAACAATGGTGGTAACACCATGAAAGATTGTGAAAGTAATAATACCCTTTATATAAAAGAAACTAAAACAAAACAAAAGAAAATTTTAAAAAGGGGAAAAGGAATACAGATAAAGAGTAGTTAAATGTTTTTCATGTTAAATATGCTTGTAGGCTCCATTAACTTGAACATTGAAAATAATTTGCATCTCTAAGTTTGGTAGTATGTTTTAGACAAATTTTAAAATGTCTTCTCTTTTAGGTTTGAAAATGTTTATGTTGGAATGAATAATATCATAAAGATGCTGAATATCCGCTATATAAGCATAAATGTGATTCCAAACGAGATTTCCTCGCTCATACAATATTTCTCAAAAAAATATGACCAGGAGAGTAACTTTTGTTTATCGGGTACAAGGAATATCGAAAAGCAGGTGGCAGATTTTATCAAGGCCATTTCAAGACTTAGGTTTGAATCTAATTTTCTTGATTCCAAATTATATTATACTATATAATGTAGAGTGTTTTAATACAAGTTGGTAAAATAGTCTCTATTTCCAATTATTTTTCCATTTATATCTTGGATTTCGTATATTAACCGAGCTTATTAGTTTGTAGCAGATGAACCATGCAATGTTGATGTAATTTTACATAAATATACAGTCCTAAAGGATACTTCGAAAGTATAATTCATAATCGAATCTCACCTGTCAACATTGTATAATCGCAAGGGTTTCAAGGAAATGATTTTTCAAATAATACTATGAATCTAATACTGATTTCTAATTGTGGCACAAATTCTGAATATGCAAGAATGAATGATATTTTCTCATTAATCAAGTCTCTTGTACGTGTTTCTCATTTACGTCATTGACCTCAGAGTAAGGAAGGATGCATTCGGCCTTGGATGAATTTGATTTCGGAGTCACAGAGTACATAACTGCTTGCTGTAAGACTTCCAGCTATATTATGTAATATTCTGCCACTTCACAGTATTTATACTAAATATTTAATATTTTATCCTTTCGTTTTCACTCATTAGACTGCGGCCATACTGGGGCACCACCTTGGAGAAGTTTTGCCGACATAGTCGTCCCCAGTACTTTTTAAAACTCGGTGCTTATTCTATCGGTCTCTTTTGCAGAACCGCTAAGTTACAGAAATGTAAACACCAACACCAGTTGTCAAGCTGTGGTAAGGGACAAACACAGACACAACCACACGCGCGCGTGTATGTGCATGTATGTATGAATGTATATTCAGTTTCCGTCTACCAAATCTAATCGCAAAGCATTGGTCGGCCCGCGGCTATAGTAGAAGGCACTTGCCCAAGATGCCATGCAGTAGAATCGAATCCGGAAACACGTGGTTGTGAAATAAATGTCTTTCAACACAGCAACGCCTAAAAGTTAGTATTAAAATATAAAAGAGGATGTGATTGGCATAAATTGATTACTGGGTCAAATGTATTTCATTTAGCTTAGTTACATCCCTTTCTGATGAGAGTTTAAATTCTACTGCTGTCGATTTTCCTTCACACAACTCCTTGATTTATAAGATAGGTAGCAGTCATGTACACACCTGATTCAATATATTATAACTCTTCACTACATATGATATCTACCGACATGAGAAACGAATATCCGAAGATAAACATAAAAGATAGAAAAAAATATTAAATATAAAACAATTTCAGATAATTTAATTTATGGGAAAATAACATAAAACAAATTAAGATATCAAGTTAATAGGAAATAAAATGTTTGGAAAAGCTTTGAAAAGATGTGAATTGTTAAGAAGAGATAAGATAATTACTTAAATAAACATAATTCTGTATATTTATTGTCTAATTTAGAATACATACAAATCAGAGAAAATCGCATTGAAATATTCATTTCCTTTCTTCTTATTGAAATAATAGCCTCACAAATAAAGCGTGCCTCATCAGAAATTATTATAATAAATTATAATATGATGTTTTGCCAGATTATATTGCATTAATAAATATACAATTACCAACTCTCTTATGTGTAACAGAAGTTTCCCATTTTATATTTTATAGACAATGCATCCATACCTACAAGCACACACATGTATCACACGAATGATTGTGTTTATGTTGTGTTCTAAGTAGAATTCAATAAAACAGTGTTTTAAATGTCTCTGCCAAGTTATATTAACAACATAAAGAAATTTCTCATAATTCACGATAATTATATGAACTAAAATAGAAAACAAGATTCCTTAATGTGTTTAGTCGGAGCTTATTGAGCATACTTGTACGAATCTTGAAAGGTTCACATTCCAAGATACTTTGATATTAGAAATAACGTTCAAATAAAATAAAATCTACTAGAAATAACTAAAACGTACTGAGCTTGCAATTTTATGCCAATCAATCAAGTGCCATTTTTGTGGGGTATACTGTAAGAATAGCAGCAGTAAAATCCTAGATCTGGAACCAATACTCCAGTGTAGAACACATTTAGACTTTTTAAGGGGTTAGTAGTTGTTAGACAAATATGTATTTTCTCTTCTTGAAGAAGGTCAATTTTGTAATGCACTTCTCCTGGGGCAATCTTCACTCAAGGCGCACATTCACTAATGATAGTAAAATTTATCTTTTGCTGTGATTACAAGTTATTAATTATCTTGGAATGGCTAGTGATTACGCATTTAAGCTCTTCTAAAAGACATGATTGGTATAATTCCATTTAAGACTGTGTCCAAAGCAGTTGTTCATGGAGTCATTGCAGGGTAGTTTTCAGGTATTAAAACTGCTTCATAATGAACGGTTAGTAAGGAATAGACAGTAGCTTCCTCTGAATAAAGGTGAGCATTGTCGGTGGTGATAGCAAATAGGTCGGATTTGACAAATATTTATGTGGTAAAAAAAAAAATCATATAGCAGCTAGTTATTTTGGTTGTTATTGTTTATATCCCAGTTCATCTCTTGTCAAATGATCAGTAGAGTTCCATCAATGACCACCCTTTTATTTTTAATCATAATGTATCTAATATTAACTTATTTGATATACCCTTCAATTTTAAGAACATAGGATGGGATTTGCGTAATATTTGGCTGCTGTTACTCGTTGCTTAAGCTATTGCATAGAAGTTACCCCATATTCTAATCTCATAAACTTTTTTATTCTCTACGTATTTACGGTTATGAATGAATATCAATGATAATTATTTGCTGAATATATTGTTATTTAGTTGTCTTAATTTCAATTAACTAAACTCTCGTCTTTTTCCCGTTTCCTTCTAGTTATCCTGACAGTGAAATCTTGCCTTGACATGTTTTGCTCATAGCTCGAGTCATTCAAACTTGCTTCAAGTATATCATTTAGTAAGTATAACTCAGTACTTTATTCTTATTTACTGCTCATACGCTATCACCGGCGTTGCATTGTATCTTTATTAAATCACTCTAATCAACAGACGACGACTACATTCGATGAGATTCTTCAGTTTTCTTTGTCAACAACAGTGATACGGTAGCCACGCCAGTAGGTTTTCCTCTAAAGAGATCTTGAAATCATTAGAATCCCCGGTATTTTAAACTTCGTAGGTTGTAGAAAGAAACAGGGACCTGGTCTTTATTTTTCACTTATCACAAAATGTAATTCAATATTTGGAATTCATTCATGTATTCACTCTATTGCATGATGAATAAATACCGGAAATTCAAACTCAGTATATAGTTTAGACGGTCCACCACCGCCATTCTGTCGTTGTTGATTTTTATATTAAAAGAGTTGGAATACAAAAGAGCACTGCAGCAATATCGTTGGATACCATCATGGTTAACTAAACTAGTTTTAGAGAATGACAAATATTTGAACATTACAACATCCTTCTTGCTATTGCCAACATCCAATTCCTGCAAACGTACGAGGAGTTTAACGCAAACGACACTACTATAGTCACAATTATATTTCAGTTAATTTTCGCACAGCTGCTTATGACGTGGGTGATATCTTCAGTGTGAACTCCACAAAGTCTGCATCGGTTGTCACACTTTACAGCTTTACTTGCATCTCTATCCCTTTTTTGCATCAAGTACTTGGCTGATATTTCCTGTTCCTGGACTGCAAATGCATACCCTTCAAAGTGGGAGGTAGTAATTCAGCTATTGGTCCATGATAAACTGCTTTGATGATCTACGTTAATATCATCACAGAGCTTTCTAATAACATATCCATGCGAAGTCTTCTGCTCATATAGGCTCATCCTTTCATCTGGTGATACGTTGCGGCAGAGTCGTGCGACTTCTTTGGGCATGTATTCTAGGTTTTCAGGCAAAGTGTGTTCCTCAAGGAGCTGCCTTCCAAGTCTTATGAGGTTTTCAGCCTCATGTATGGAAACTTAGTTCAAGAGATGCAATTCAACACTTGGTGGTTAAAAGATGTTGCCGAAGGAATATGATGCGACATTCAAAGACATTTTGGATCGATATTAAGCCTCTTCCGCCTTGTTTTCGTTATAGATAGTGGTTGTCTACATCACTGTTTATGTGAAATTATGTGTGCTTGTATGTATGTATGTATGTACTGTTATGCATGTATGTAATGTATGTATGTAATATATATATACACATATATATATACATATATATATATATATATATATATATATATATATATATATAGAGAGAGAGAGAGAGAGAGAGAGAGAGAGAGAGAGAGAGACTTACGTATGGAAAACGTGAGGTAAATTGTCTTGATCAATAATTTAATGCACTGCCCAATCCAGGGTTTGAGCACAAATTGTTATTCCACAGTTGTTGCTAAATCAATGTACATCATCAATTTATGACGGTGAGCTTGTAGAAGCGCTTACACGCTGCGAAAATGCTCAGCTGCATTTCGTCCAACTTTACGGTCTGAGTTCAAATCCCACCGAGGTTGAATTTGCCTTTCATCATTCGAAGTCGATAAAATAAGTACCAGCTTAGCATTGGGGTCGATGTAATCGACTTACTCTCTAATTTGAAATTGCTGGCCTTGTGCCAAAATGTGAAAGCAATATACATCATCAGTAAATTTTACAACAAATGCTTAAAGATAAAGACGGTTTTATACTGCCAATTTTGATAATATTTCTGTACGTTTCTATCCATTTATCTTGAATGACCTGTGAAATGGAATGGAAAAGTATGAACATCATATCTAACCATTTCTATTTCTTTTCAATAATATATACATATAAGGAAACAATATCTCGTTCATTGTTTAGAAACTGCACCAAATTAGCGTTTATAATTCATTTATTGCCTGGGCATAATTCACATTGTTTCGAAACTGTAGATGAGTGTAGAGGTGGATATTCTTTTCTACTCTAGGCACAAGGCCAGAAACTTTTGGGGAAGGGGCACAGTCGATTAGATCGGCCCCAGTACGCAACTGGTACTTAATTTATCGACCCTAAGATGATGAAAGGCAAAGCTGACCTCGGTGGAATTCGAACTCAGAACGTAATGACAGACGAAATACCTATTTCTTTACTGCCCACAAGGGGCTACACACAGAGGGGACAAACAAGGACAGACAAACGGATTAAGTCGATTATACCGACACCAGTACGTAACTGGTACTTAATTTATCGACCCCGAAAGGATGAAAGGCAAAGTCGACCTCGGCGGAATTTGAACTCAGAACGCAGTGGCAGACGAAATACCGCTAAGCATTTCGCCTGACGTGCTAACGTTTCTGCCAGCTCGCCGCCTGGTGGAGTTGGATATTGTCAAATGATAAATCAATTTAGTATGTTTATTAAATAATGCATTAAACTGTAATTCTCCTTAATATTCCAGCAGACATTTCAGTAATTTCTGGTAGTTATATAGACATTTGTGGAATAACTGTCATCTAATTGCAAACATATACATTGTGATGAATATCTTCAGAAATTACCAAAACGCTGTACGTTTACTCTAAAAGATACAAAGGACGTTGAACGTTGGGTAGTACACGGAGCATATAACAGTTTATTTCGTTTGAAACAAAGGTTGTTGAACCAAAGCGTTTTCTCTGAATCTTCTGAAAGCAGTTTTAAATCACGCACTACCACCTTAAGTAAACAAGGGTATATAGGATAAAGTAAAATTTGAAATATGCCCAGCCCACGACTGAAATGCCTTGGTCATAGTTCCACATATGTATATATGTTTAGAAGATACGAGGAAGGGCTCAGATTAAACAACGAAGTTATGTGGATTCTATTCTGACACATCTGTACTTATGCGCTGCGATATGCTAATCTCAATGCGTGATGTCTTCCACAGAAACATGACATAGCCTACACATGCGGTTGCACCCTGGATTTACATGAGCGTCATTGTCTCTCTTGTTCACCAGGTACTTTGTGGCAATGTCCTGTTCCTGGATAGCCTTCAAAATGTGATGTGATGTAGTGACCTTGTGTTCAAGAGAGGCTGCGCTTTGTGTCAATTCTTGTCTTTTTCAAGCTTCCAGGCAACATACCCATGCATAGTCTTTTTTGTATGCTGAGTGCTTTCCATCCAGGTCTTCTCTGAGGCAAGAGAGCCCAGCTGTCTTGGGACTGTGTAGGAGATCATCAGGAAGAGAGCGATTCCTGAAGAGCTCACTGCCAACTAGTACAATGTTGCTTACTTCACTTTTCAGCACTGCATTTATATATTTATTTTTGCTGCTGTTGTTTAGCAGGTGCTGCCTGAGTGATACCATACAGCTTTCGAAGGCCGTCTGCCTTGATCTCAGGGCAGACGGCCTTCAAAAGGCCGCCTTCATTTCCTCTTAGGTAGAGCTTGTCAACACCTTGAGTTCGTGTTTATGTATGTATGTGTGCATGTTGCAAAACGCGACTTCCCGTTTGTACTAACACGTCTCCAACAACAAAACTTAGCAGCAGGGAATGCACAAACCAGCCCAGAGAAGAAGTCGTAGCGAGTTAGGTATTCAAAACAAATGTCTCGTGGAATATAATTCTTTGATAATTAGTTTCACATTGACTGACTTCTTCTCACTACTTGCCTACACTCGGATACTAGACCCTCCTTATATACTTGTGCATTAATCTCGAATCTTCTAAACAGTTGTGTGATTTCGTAACTCTATAACTTTATTCTGAAACAATCAGCTTCCGGGCCGCCAGGTAAGCCGCACCCTCATACTTGACCATATGAGACATGTCATTTATCACGTAATATAATTCTTTACTTTTCTCTGAAACTCTGACATGATGCAATATTACAGAGTGATAACACCGAAGACGAAACAATATTACATAATTATTACATAATAAATGAAATAACTTCACAAATTTACTATAGAAATCATAGTTAATGCAAGCATAACTTACTCACTTCTTATATATATATATATATAATATATATATATATATATATATATATGTGTGTGTGTGTGTGTGTGTGTGTGTGTGTGTGTGTGTTTTTATGTATGTCCTGTATGTACATATATACAGTATATATGTATATACACACACACATATGTATGTATGTATGACTGTCTGTATGCACATGTATATGTATACGTACCACCTTGAGATAGCCAAAAAGCAGTGCGCTAAATGCAAATATCGCCGTTGTTTTCTTGTTACCCATTACATATGGTTGACTTCCTGTTTCAATACATTCTAAGGTGCGAGCTCAATATTATTGACTAAAGCTCTGCATGGGTGCAGTATAGTTATTGAAAGCAATGAAATAATATATTAGCACACGTTTGTGTGTTTGCATATTAGTAGGAGATTTAGTATTACAAACGATTAGATGCTAGTAATCAATGCATGCTACATAGGTTCATATTTCATTTGAAGTGTATGTATTTACGGCACTAATGGTTTTGGAAAAAGCGACTGAACGTTATACTATGCCTCTTCTTCTTTGATGTGGAACCCATTTGCTTAACGGGGAAAATAATTATATGTGGCAGTGGTATTTATGTTTCTGTACGTCTGAGCGTGTCTCTGTGTGTGAAAGCGCATCACTTAGTGGTTTGGGAATTGCATACATGATCGTTAGATTGTGGTTCAATTCCTGAACTGGGTGATGCATTGTATTCAAGAGCCGATTCAAGTATGGAGCTACTTGAGCAGGCGTGTTGGCGTACTAAGCCGTACTCTGGAAGCCGATAAACACTGCTTCAAAATATATTGAAATATGATTGGAGTATATTTAATGTTTAAGTGAACAAACAACTACCTAAACACTGCATTAACAGAGTCAATACTTCCCTCGGTACGTTGTTCTGTTGTCACTGTCACTATCATAAATCTGGTCATTTCTATAATCGGTCAGTTTGTATTCGTTAATCGGTATTTTCTTCTCTAACAAAAAAAAAGTGCTGTTTGTAAATAAACACGCACATTCAAGGTGTTTTATCACTGCTACTACTACAATGCTGCTTTAACCCTTTCATCATCTTGATTCAGTTAACTTCATTCCCTCTCTACATAATTTTCCGGCCATACTGCTTAAATTATTCTTTTCTACTCTACGCCTGAAATTTTGGGGAAGGGGGCTAGTAGATTATACTTAATTGTACTTAATTTATCGACCCCGAAAGGATGATAGGAAAAGTCGACCTCGGCGGGATTTGAACTCAGTACATAAAGACAGACGAAGTACCGCTAAGCATTTCCCCTAGCTTGCTAACGCTTCTGCCAGCTCCCCGCCTTTACCGCTTGAATTATTGAATAGACAAATACACATACACGTCCTCTAGTCTTTCTATTTCGCTTATTTCTCTCTCCCTCTCCCCCTCTCTCTCTCTCTCTCTCTCTCTCTCTCTCTCCTCTCCTCTCTCTCTCCCCCTCTCTCTCTCTCTCTCCTCTACTATCTCTACTTTCTCCCTCCGTGCTTTTCTTTCTCCGTTCATCCAACTGCCAGTCAAATGTTAGGTGTAAAGTAACGGCGTACTCATTATGACGTTCAGTACAAAACGCAAAGTAACAACGCTTAACACAATTAATAGTCATCTTGTCAATCCAATATATACACCACTCTAAAAGCAGTAGCCCTATTAAGGCATATGTTCTATGAGTTGCAATTCCATTTAACTGCCGAAATGTTGGTTTCTTTAATTTGTTATATGTCTTCTTTTTATTTAACTAATAAGATATTTGGCCAATCCGAAGCTAGTAATTAGTGAGCCATTTTTGTTAGATACTCAAACAAAAAACGCCCCTGGATTTTGTCTCAGTTTGCTCAATGCCTGATATGTCAAGTAGAACAATTTCCCAACCGCTCTCCACATAAACACCGGAACGCCACATCAGAGAACATGATCGGCTCTCAAATGAAGAATCTTTAACTGATATCAATTTGTACTAGTTTGAAAAGCGTTAACCTCGTTCACTTCTACTTTAGTGCGTTGACACTAAAATGAAGCGTTAATTCATAAGTATCAAATTATTTTTTATAAATGTGTACTCTTGTTCTACTTTAATGCGTGTCCGTTCGAGTCGAATGAATCACAAAACCATCTTCAATCTCCTTACAAAACAAATTATCAAACTAACTTTGTAAAACAAGTAAATATTTATGACCGTTTTCTGCAATACATCATCTAAATGACTTTGTAAACAGATAAATATCTCTGTACATTGATAAACACATTCATGTAAATGTAGCTTGGATTGATATTGTAAATTAAGATCTCAATTCTTACCTACTTTACTTTTGTAATTACACAGCTTCAAGTGCTGTGTAATTTATTGAAATCTTTTAGCCGCAAATTATTATTGAAATCATTTAACCCCTTACAAAAATTTGCAATGTTGATTTAAATGGTAAAAAAAAAAACTTCCAAATAAATGATTCGCAATGAAAACTGTCATGCATCATGATGACTTTGGGTGGCGGAGTTATGACTAAAATATACAGATTATATTCAACATATACAAGTACAAAGAGGAAAAACATCATTGCAGTTATTCGTGTATTGCTCCAGATTTTTCTTACAGAGTATCAATGGAAAGCGCGCGATGTAAGCTTAAACAGTTAACGAGCTATTTCTAAAACAACAAGCATATCACAAAGTTCACCGTGTGTCTTAATCATGCAAGAAATCGAAAATTTGTCCAACTGTTGACTTCGAACTCATTATACTAATTTTTGCACACAAGAAAATACGCAAAGCATATATATATATATATATATGTATATATATAATTTCTAATCCAGTTATTGCGTTTCACTGAATATATATAAATAAAACCTTCGAACAGAGGTCACCAGCGACCGCTGCTGGACTCGGCTGCTCGACAATGATAAGGGGCAACTACTCCGAAACCGATCTGTGGATACCAAACCAGCAAGGGGAAGATGACCTCCCCTGTTCAAAGGTTTATGGACGCAGATTTGTGCGCAATATAACTAGCTAGTGGCGATCGCCTCTCGGGGCGGATTCAGCGGCAGCATTTGTCTTATTTCTGTGGACTGCCACGTTAGTTCGGCAATAAATATTAATATATATACATATATATATGTGTGTGTGTGTGTGTGTGTGTGTGTGTGTGTATACGCACATACATATATGTGTGTATACATAACGGCGGCGAGCTGGCAGAAACGTTAGCACGCCGGGCGAAATGCTTAGCGGTATTTCGTCTGCCGCTACGTTCTGAGTTCAAATTCCGCCGAGGTCGACTTTGCCTTTCATCCTTTCGGGGTCGATTAAATAAGTACCAGTTACGCACTGGGGTCGATATAATCGACTTAATCCGTGTTTGTCTGTCCTTATCTGTCCCCTCTGTGTGTAGCCTCTTGTGTGTAGTAAAGAAATAACACATACATATATGTATATATATATATATATAAGGTTGATAGATAGCTAGATAGATAGATAGATAGATAGATAGATAGATAGATAGATAGATAGATAGATAGATAGATAGATAGATAGATAGATAGATTTGTCCATTTACACGGTATCACTTTGATCCGGTTCAGCTCTCGGTCGACTCTTTCATGTAAAATTATATATGAACACCTCTTTCGTCGGTTGTGATTCAGATTTCTTTTTCTTTTTCATTACAGTTTAGTCTCATTTGTACTTCTTCAATTGTAAAGTAAATCACATTCTAAGCTAACGGTTAGCTTAAATATAATTTTTAATTGTTTTTGATAATTTATATTGCAAATATGAAGAAAACCAATTTCTCTCAAGATGAAAATTACTTTATGACTGTAGACGCAGGCGTGGCCAGGTGCTTAAGAAGCTTGCTTCCTACCCATGTTGCCTCAGGTTTAGTTCCACAGTGTGGTATTTTAGACAGGTGTCTTATAAAGTATTCCCGAGCCGACCAAGCCATATTTGGTACATGGAAACTAAAAAAAAAAACAGCTCAATATATAGTTGAAATTTACAGGAAAACAAAAGACGGAGACAGGTGTATAGACAACAAACAGGTGTATTAGTTTGACGCTCGGGAGGGTAAGAAAGTCTTTTATGTTTCGAGCCTACGCTCTTCAACATAAAGGAACACGATGAAGTAAACAGGGAGACAATACAATATATATATATATGTGTATGAGTATAATATATATATATATATATATATATATATATATATATATATATATATATATATATATATATATATGTCTTTGAGCTTGTGTTTTGTTTGTCTGCACCAAAACTTGACAGCCGGTGTTAGTTTGTTTACGTCGCCGTGACTTATTGGTTCGGCAAAAGACATTCTTAGACTAAGTTACCAAGCTTAAAAGAGACGTAGTGGGGTTCGATTTGTTCGACATAAAACATTCAAGGCGTTCCTCCAGCATGGCTGCAATCCAATGACCGAGAAAAAGTAAAAGGTAAAAGATAAAAAATTATATTTAATCACTTGAAAATGGAAAGGGTCCAAGTGAAACTGTGAAACAGTTTTATTTAGATGAAGTATCTATTTAAAAAAGAAAAACCAAGGAAGCAAGAAAATAGCTACAAAATTAATAACCTTAAAACGCCTATGATACATAAGCAGTGATATTATCAAGGGATTGAAAAAAAGCACAAAAATTATATCTATAACCTCCATTTCTATAAATAAATTCTTTAAATTTTGTTTGCGTTATTTTATTATTAATATCATTAAACACGTTTTGCAAGATTTCACTTTCCACGGTGACTCTCGGAATCAATCGAGTGTGTATGCCGAGAGACCACGGTATATATATGTGTATGTGTCTGTTTATACACACACACACACACATATATATATATATATATATATATATATATATATATATACACTCAAGCACACACGCACACCACACATAGAGAGGCTCACACACATATATATATATATACATACACATATATTACACATATATTTGTATGTGTATATATATATATATATATATATATATATATATATATATATATATATATATATATATATATCCTATAAATATAACTTGTATGTAGAGTAATTCACTTTAAAATTTAAATGTAAATTTTTATGTGTTTTTATCAATTAATTCTGTACGTTCTTAATAATACCTCTGTTAAATTGTTTCGGAAGACTTTTTATACATATGTGTGTATATGAGTGTATATATGTTTGCATGTTTACATCTGTGTTTGTCTGTTTATAGATAAATAGATACAGATATGTAAGATTTGGTAGATATATGTGTAGGTCTCTCTATCTATCTAATTTTATCTGTGTGTGTGTGTGTGTGTGTGTGTGTGTGTGTGTGTGTGTGTGTGTGTGTGTGTGTGTATATATGTTTGTACGATATGGTATAAAACGTTCCCGGACTAGTTCTGTAGCGCGCCAACAGATGGCAATGCACGGTTGCGTGCGCAGTGAGAGCTAGCAGTGACTTTCATAAGCTAGTGTGCCGAGTGAGATTGCTGTGTTTACTTCGCAAGTTGATCGTGTGATCATGTGTATGCTGTAGTCTGCGATTTTTATCATGGACAAGAAGTTGAATCAAAATGTTATGTGAAGTTTTGCGTTAAATTTGGGAAGTCTACTACAGAGACATTGAGCATGCTTCGGCAAGTTAACGGCGACGATGCAATGGGTTGTATGCAATGTTTCGAGTGGGACGGGCGCTTCAAAAGCGGTAGAACGTCCGTGGAAGACGATGAGAGATCTAGAAGACTTGCCACGAACGTCACACCCGGAAATGTGTAGAAAGTCCATTACTTTGTGCATGGGGATCGTGGGAAAACAATCAACGACCTCTTAAAGCGTTCGACGGAGGACATTCGGTGACAGTGACCAGATCTGTGGAGCGTGAAGAACTGGATTTTTCACGACGACAACGCCCCCTCTCACTGAGCTCTTCTCACTCACGAGTTTCTCGCCAAAAACAACATGGTATCGCTTTTGCACCCTCTCTGTTCGCCAGATTTAGGACTTCCATCTCTTCCCTCAAGATGAAATGTAGCTCAAAGACCATTGTCGAGATGAAGAACGAATCGCAGCCGATCTTCGACTCGCTTACGTAAAAATGACTTCCAGGCTGGATTCCAAATGTGAGAGGAGTGTTTGTATTGATATATTGCTGCGCAGGGTGAATATTTCGAAGAAGATGATGTTAAAACTTAGGTAAATAAGTTATTTTAATAAAAATAGAAAAACATAGCTAGTCCGGAATGCCACCTCGTATATATGTATGTATACGGTCTTGCATATTTCAGAAAAAATGTCATTAAAAATGAGAAAACATTCATTGCTCTAACTGTGGAATAGTCTAACGGTAATCTTGTTCACTTGTCCAGGAATGAGTAGTTCAACTACATGCTGTGGTACCCTCGGCAAAATAGCAGACCACATATCATAAAACTTGTGAACCACGACAGTCAACGAAAGAAATGGAGTCAGTGGGATTAAATTAATATGGTGTAGAGGTGCAGAATTTTGAGAGATTTGATACAGAGAAAAGAAGACGAGACACCTCTAATCTACTGATGTTCTCAATTTTCTTTAATTTCCACATTAACCTGTATCAGAAACAGCTATGATCCTGAGAACATGGCCACCTCGTCTTTTATGATAATGAATATAAGTCTTCAACACTCATTGTCATAAAAGACGAAATTGTTTGATTTAAGATAGGTTTAGCTGTTATTTGTAGCCAATTGGCAGAATACATACGACTCCTTGGTTAACTTGCAATGTTTATATTTAACGATGATTAAGTCGTTTTGATTTATTTTAGCATTCTTTTATTTTGAAGCCAGACGTTTTCTTTAAAATAAAAATGATTAATATCCTTCACATATATATATATATAGAATGGTATTGAATGCGTGTGGATTTAATTACATAGGGGATTTAATGTTTCTTTCCTATAATCCAATTGAGAAACTTGTTCAGACAGCACAAGATAAATATCATGAGAGTGACACAATTTAAAGAGGTTGAGGTCAAGTGTGGTTCTGGCTTTGTACTAGTGTATATACGGCCATTTAGACGTTTCACTTGACTTGCTATGGCAAATAAGTCTCAGTTGTCATTTAAAGCAGAACTAAAAAGGAAAAAAAAATCGATTGAAAGAATGTATATTGAATTTGCTTATAAAATAGATAATGTTGAAGTAATGGTCTATAGCTGCAAGGAAATGAAATTAAAACTTGTGAATTTAAATAGAATCTTTGCGATGTTTGATTCAGAACAAAATCTGAAACGTTAGATACCATGAATTCTGAATTAGTCAAAGTATCTAAATATATAACTTGGCCGGAAATATTGGAATAGTATATAAAATTATATAAAGCAGTCACTAGTTTATAGAACAATCAAAAAGATTTGATGAAAATCAATCAATGTTTAAGCCGAAATTAAATAACACAGTATTACGAACTAAATTAAAGTTAAGTATTAGATCAACGTATGGTTTTGAATTGAATTCAACAATTCCCTGCACAAACATACATGCATAAATATATACATAAATACAAACACACACACACACACACACGCACACACACACAAACATACACACACATACAGGCAGATATATATATATATATATATATATATATATATATAGAGAGAGAGAGAGAGAGAGAGAGAGAGAGGGAGAGAGAGACAGACAGACAGACAGACAGACAGACAGACAGACAGACAGACAAAGAGAGAGTCAGAGAGAGAATATAACTAAGATTCAGTTGAATTGGGTATTTAAATTGAGGCACCTTGCTAGTTCGGTATAATCTGCACACCCAAACAATATTAAGTGAACATTGAATACGAAGACTTCGTGCAGGGGTGTTTGTACCTGATATTCCTACCTTGAATTGACACCAGTTACTCATTTATATATACATACATATATATATATATATACATATATATATATATATATATATATATATATATATATATATATATATATATATATATATATATATATATATATATATATATATATACATGCATATATGTGTACAGGACGTCACTAACAGTAAACAACATGAAATACGAAAACAAATGAGTTTAATATGCAAACACTGGAGAAATATTTTCTTTGACAAGAGGCAAGATAGAAGAAAGAGATAGGATACGTCCAGTCTTTAGGACAGTCCTGAAAGAAAAGAAAGATGATCACGTGAGGAAAAGAAAGATGGACGATGGTATCTTCTTCTACAACAGCGGTTCCCAAAGTGGGTAGTACCGCCTCCTTCTGAAGAAAATGGAGCGATAATGGTGTGACCAAATGGGGCAATTGTAAAAGAAACACAAAACAAAGGGTTAATTAGGTTAAGATTTATTTATGAAATACTGTTGTTTTGAATTTGCTGCAGAAAATGGTCTATGTCTGTGGTATTGAGTGGGGGCACTAACAATGTGACCCCAGAACCAGTTTGGGAACGATTGTTCTACAGTATTGGAATGACCAAAGCCTTGTAAGCGTATTTGGTAGACGAAAACTTAAAGAGGAACGTCGTATATATGTATTTGTCTTTGTGTCTGTTTGTACCCCGCCACCGCTTGTCAACCGTTGTTGGTGTGTTTACGTCTCCGTACACTAGCGGTTCGGCAAATGAAACTGTTAGCATACGGCTTTAAAAAAATAATTACTGAGGTCGATTCATTCGACTAAAATTCTTCAAGGCGGGTGCCCCAGCATGGCCTCAATATAATGACAGAAACAAATAAAAAAAATACCATATATACATACATTATATATATATATATATATATATATATATATATATATATATATATATATATATATATATATATATATATATATATATATATATATATGTATATATATATACATATACATATACATAAAATACAAAAGGGTATTCAAATACCACTTGCTATGAACAGATCTCTCACTCACGGTGTAATGTGATGAATATTTCAGAAATAGCGTATCATGTGTCGGGTCCAGCTGATGATCTTAAGTATCTTTTAGATACACAAAGCGAAATCTATAGATCCTGGAATATACACATCCTTACTTATGTATTCCACGCAAAGTAAGCCGTTCTCTGCTATCTTTATCGCATCCAACGTGTGTATTTTTATAGTGAGTAGATTGTGGTTTAGAGCGACAGCTTTGCTCATAACAAGTGGTATTTCAATACCCTTGTGTATTTTATTTCTATTTTCCCTATACATGTCTAAACTTACTAGCCACTTTATTATTAACATTATTTTAAATAATGTTAGTGATACGTATTCAATTTTTATATATATTGTATTAGTATTGCAGTCACGAATTCAGATACTCGGATTTGCCAAGCGAGAATAATTACCAGAGTGAAGCAACTTATTGCTAACTCTATTATCACTAAAGGACCGTTATGTTTAGTCGGCATATGAAACCGATTTAAGAAGGAACGCGGTAATCGTCAGGATTAACTATACTTTTAAACTTAATATGTGTGTGTGTGTGTGCGTGCGTGCGTGTGTGAGAGAGAGAGAGAGACACACACACACAGAGGATTGTGTGTACAGAAGAAAAGAGAGGCGTAGAGAATTTGTGAGAATGAAAAGGCGAAACTGACTGAAGAACGTAAACTAGCTGAGAATCAATGGGATTTTAACATAGTGAGATTTTAATCCACCAGCAATTTTCTTTTTTTTTTTATTTCACTGATGGAATTGCCTATCCACATCATCTACAACTTTTAACGTCTATAAAAATCAATGATAATATAATGATTTCTTCCATTAGTAAATTTCATGAAAAGAATTTCGATCGATCCAAATGTATTTTTGGTATTTATTTTTATTAATCTTAGTGATATTACTTAGGAGATAAGTATTATTTAAATTTAAAATGTGAAGCACTTAGTCCAATATATTTTTGTATGCAATATTCGTTCATCTAACAGATAGAAGAATATGAAACTGAAACACTACAGATCGTCAAGATAGCACAGTGATTATAGATTACATACTAAATTCATCAATAAATTAGGATTTCGAAAATTATCTCACTCTTTTCTTTTTTAATTTCTTCTTCAATCCATCAGATAACATCTGGTTTTCTGTGAATGAATGGTAATCTGCTCGAAAATCAAAAGAAATAACGTAAATATATTAAGAACTGTAAATAGATCGACTGCGTGTTAGAAATAGTATTCCAATTTTATAACGGTACACTCATAGACATGATCTTAAATTGATAGATATTGTAAATTGTATTTGCACCTGTAAATATTATATATAATTCTTTGAGACAATTGTATGCACTCTTTGTCTAAAGGTAACGAAATAATTGATATTTTACCAACGTATGTCATGAATTTTAATATAATGGATACACAAGAAATAAGGTTATTTCAGCCTCAAAGAAATGGTTGATTTTGATGATCGATTGACAACTCTAACAAACAGTTTTTAAAGTATTCTGAAACATCAAAGCATTATTTCATTCATTTATTATTTAGTATGTCAATTCTTTAATTATGAAGTCCTCTTTGAAGCTATTTCAAAGTCGATGTGTGTTGTATAAATTTATAGTTACCATTATTTTTTTTCCTTTCGTATTTTAGATGTTATTTATGCTCCCAGCCCCAAACTTATTCACTTCACCCCGACCAATAAACATTGCATACAATTTTCAGTATGGAATTTGATCGAAATATATATCAATCCAATTGACAGATTTTGTATAATACATTATATTTTCAATCTTTCCATTTTTCCAATAACTTAGATTCAAGGAAAGTTTTGAGCAATGTTGCAAGTAATTGCATTGCATTAGCTGTCTGAGATAGTTTGTTCTAAGATGCACTTAGATACGAAATAGATGTATTAATTATAATCTAACTAAAACGTTATTTTGGAGAAATTTTCTAATAGCAACACATGAATTGGTTATATACTTGATAATTGAACAACTTTAAATATATGTCATTGTGGTAATTTTTACATTTTTATAGATATTCTGGAAACACTAATTCATATTGGACAGTATAGAAGTAAAATTATATTTTCGCATTTTAAATTGAAAAATGTTATCAATGCTCTTAAGTTCGTTTATTTAAAACTCAAAAAAACTATATTCTCAACGCTTTCAGTTTCCAATTTAGAAACAAAATAAATATTATGAGGAAACCAATTTAAATATGCAATCTATGTTATTCTTATAGATTTTTAAAACTTGTTAATAATATTTTAAAGACATGCATTTTATAAACATTTTGTTAAACTTTGTTATTCATATTTGTCAAAGAGTTCATGGCAATGTCACGATGTTTCTTGTATGTATGAAGTGTTTAACATTTTTAATGATTATTTTAATTAAAATAGTTGAGGTTATTTCCGTAGCAGTGTGCGTTAATATTTCTATGTCTTCTTTGTTATGTCAGAAGCAAACCAACGTTAAGCTGCTTCTCGGCAGATTATTGCTAGTCTATATGATAGTATATTCAAGTTAATATTGATGTAGTTTTTTTTTTTTTAATTCATAAATACTAATTGGTTCAGCAGCTAGTTTTATTATTATTATTATTATTATTATTATTATTATTATTATTATTATTATTATTATTATTAATTACCATTTTTGCTATTGTTCAATTTAAATTGTCTTAAAGGAAATTTATCTCAAGGTCCTGTTTAGAACGTAGTAGAGTACAGTATAAATCCCGTCCACCTTCAGATTTCACCCAGCACTATACAACAGTAGCATCATACTTACTACCAGACTTGCGTTAGGGCTTCTGTAGTGTGTGAATGGAGAATTGTATAAGTTGGAGTTAACAAGAAGGAGTAGAGAGGAACATTTATTTGTAATCACTACCATTGTTTCTGCGTAACGTAGTTCTCCAGGTTCGCAGGCATCTGGTTATGTAAGCGTTTCCTTGCATTATAAGATCTTGTTGTGGTTCATCAAGTGATATATAAATATTGTTTCTGTGTTCCGTAAACTCAAATTTTCGGCTTCGACCGCATCCTTCCTGTCAGAGATGGCTATACGTGGAAGTGGTTACCACTCAGTATATCAAAATGTGTGTTGTGTTCGAAAGTCTGTTGATGAATCTACTTTAAATGTATAGATGGCGTGGGATGATGGTTATGCTATAGATGGTAGCTATTGAGGTTTATATTAAAAGGAGTGCCGGTCTGTTTCTTTGTACTGCTAATTCATTTTTCATGGTCGGTTACCCTTGAAATTACCTTTGCTTGGCTGTCTTCCATTTTTGGTCTACTTACATACACAAGCACACACACACACACACATCCACACACACACACACACACATCCACACACACACACATACACACACAAACACACACACACACACAAATATATATATATATATATATATATATATATATATATATATATATATATATATATATTGGTTCTTTTCTGCTTATCTAAATTCTTCTTCTGAGGGAAAAGCTGGTTTCTAATAAAGATATAAAGCGCCATCGTTGTGATGTAAATAATGAAAATAGCTTGAGAAAATGTTCTGCATAGATTTTTCTGTTCCAGATTGTATTTGTAATGTGCAAGTTGATTGGTTCATTACCTTTTCTGAAAAGTCTACCTTATCCAGATTTTCATTTGAACATTTTCTAACAAAAACAGGTGCACAGATTATTATTGGTATAGATGTGAATTTATAATGTGGATATAGAATCTGGGATTTCCGAAGTTGCTGTGCATACTTATTCTAATTCTCCTTGATTTTCAAAAAGACATTCACATCAGTAAGACAGCTGGCGTTTATAACGGCACATATTTTACCATGTCTGTCCCAAACAACAATATCTGGCCTGTTATGTTCACACCTGACAGACTTCTAATGGGAATGCTCCAGCAGTATTTCTTGCGTGTATATATTCAGTAACAAGGTGATTTTCTGTATTTATTTCCAGGACAGTCTTTTTTTCTGAATGGCATTGTATATATATGTGTGTGTGTGTGTGTGTGTGTGTGTGTGTGTGTGTGTGTGTGTGTGTGTGTGTGTGTGTGTGTGTGTGTGTGTGTGTGCGTGCGTGCGTGCGTGTGTGTGTGTGTGTGTATGCGTGTGTGTGTGTGTGTGTGTGTGTGTGTGTGTGTGTGTGTGTGTGTATGTGTGTGTGTGTGTGTGTGTAGATATACATTTTTTTGTGTGACAAAGTCGTGTCATATAGGGAGGTAATGTTTCGATGACAGTTTTGCACAGCCTCTAATCACGTGTGATGACTTCCTCAGAAATACCACATAATCTACATTTTCGGCTGTATTTTTGAGCTCCCAGGGCTTCATTGTCTTGTTTGTCGTTTAGGTATTCTGTAGCAATCTCATGTTCTTGGATTGCAAATGCATAGCCCTTGAAGTATGATGTAATGTAGCGGTCACGAGTGCAAGAGAGGGTTTTATGCAAATACTTTGCAGACTATTTTATACAATAGCGGTTAAATTTGGGTCGATTTTACCTTTTTAGAATGTGCTTATATCAGGCCCATATCAGTCACTGTATGCAATATGAATTCAAAAGAGGGTCTTCAGCAATGGAAATTGTTTTGTCTGTAGAAATATAGCTTTAAGTGTTCGGAGATGCCAAAGATAGTTTCACCAGTTTCGCTTGGGAAATCTTCCTCTCGCAGATTTGTTCTTGATCTAGATGAACAAGTTCTGTCTATAATGACCTTCCGAAAGCCGTAGTTGAGGAAAATCTGCACGATAATCAGCAAAATAGTTAAATTCAAATATCTATAAAAAAAATATTCATGAACTAGGAAATGTGCCGAAGCTTGGTGAGTGGGTCCTTCATCATCTGACTGCTTTACAGCCTATTCAACTAGTTGCTCTCTGTTCGTCATTGAAGTGCTGACTTGCTGTCAGATCTTTCCTGAGTTGAGTCATCGGAAGTCATGACAAGTGGGTTCTCTATAATTATACCCAACGAAAAGGACAAAAACCTAGCAACCAATGTAAACGGAGAATCCATCCCTAAACCAGGACTGTTCATGAGAAAAGTTATAATCTCTGTGATTTGTAGTATTTAAAAGGAATCGTTTATCATAAAGTAGAGTTAAACCAAACGAAAACAGCTTATGTTGAAAAATATTGTCATCAGTTAGGAGACTGTCATAAAAATTGACAGAAAAATGTCCGTCATTGGTCAGTCGTGAACGGCGGAAAAGTGTTGCCCAAAGCACCCAAGAAAAGATTATGGCACTAATAAGGAATTCTTGTTTCATCCTCCTTACTCTCCTGACCTTGATCCATTTTACTGTCATAAATTCAGGTCATTGGTTCATTAGTTAGATGCAAAACTGTGAAAAGATTAAACAAGATATTGAGCGTTTTTTTGCTTCAAAACCTGAAGGATTTTACGCACAATAGGTCAACTATTTAACAAATAGACGGGATTATGTTATCATTACTGAACGGAAATATAATCTTGATAAAATGTATCAATTAAAACCAAAAAAAAAGCACAAACATTTGAAATGTGCTAGGCCTTTCAACGTAAGATGTGTGTGTGGGCGCGCACGCGTGTGTAGCAATTGGTGTCAGAGTAATTTATTGAAGATTACGTATGGTAGAAAATTTATTGCAAGTTATTTACTTTTTTTTAATTGCATTCACTGATGTAGTTTTTGAAGTATTTAGAAATAACTGAGTTAGAGGAAGATATATATACATACTGAATAAATCCGTTTAAATTATGAAAGATTTACTGTCTTCAATTTTTTAAAATCTAACTTCAATTTCTTTTTCAGTGGTTGCTTTATCGGTAATAATGTGATATATCGTCTTAATTATACGCATCACTTTCCTTCGGCTATTGTAGCTTGTCCGATCTCTTGTCATCATCATCAGCATCATCATCATCATCATCATCATTATCATCATCATCATCATTATTATCAGTAGTAGTAGTAGTAATAGTAGTAGCACCTAATCGGACACAGAATGTATGTCGTCAGCCAGCTGGAAGAGATGTCTTCCTGGGGCTATAAACATCAGTAGCACTTACGATTCAGTATTACTACAGAGATTTAATATAGCTTATTTGTCCTTTTTCGAGATCAGCGGCGGTTCGTCGCTGCAAAAAGCACATAGTATTTTGCGAGTGGGGTGAGTTTTCATCACTAGCTGGTGATTAACACACGCTGGGGTCGGGTAACCACACAGAAAGTCGAGTGCGGGTGGCTAGGGATGGGAGCGATGACCTCCCCTCGCAAATACTAATCGGACACAGAATGTGTGTCGTTAGCCAGCTGGAAGTGATGCGTTCCTGGGGCTATAAACGTCAGTAGCACTGTCCCGTATAGGACGCCACACTTGGCTGGCAGTTATATGTTACGATATATACATATATATGTATGTATGTATGTATGTATGTATGTATGTATGTATGTATGTATGTATGTATGTATATCGTGGCACTCCGTCGGTTACGACGACGAGGGTCCCAGTTGATCCGATCAACGGATCAGCCTACTCGTGAAATTAACGCGCAAGTGGCTGAGCACTCCACAGACACGTGTACTCTTAACGTAGTTCTCGGTGAGATTCAACGTGACACAGAGTGTGACAAGGCTGACCCTTTGAAATAAGATGAAAGAGTAAGGGAAAGTTGTGGTGAAAGAGTACAGCAGGGTTCGTCCCCACCCCCTGCCGGAGCCTCGTGGAGCTTTAGGTGTTTTCAACGTTAATGTATATATGAATCTAAAAGTTATGTATAGTATCACATACTTCAAGCCAACAAGCTCATGTAATCGGAGCTGATCTGGAATTTTCAAGAGATGGAGTAACGTGAAATCAAACATCTTCAATGACCCAATGCCTTGTTCGGATCGAGAATGGAACCCACTGTCTATCTATCTTCAGCCTCACACCCTTCGTGACTATGAATCGCGTAATTTAAAAGGCAAGAAATACATTTTGTGATAAACAGTGACAAGACTAGTGGTTAGAAGAGTCAGGAAATTCTCAAAGAATTTTTGTTAATGTGATCGAGAAACATTTTGTACAATTAATCATTCAAATTTAATAAACAGTGTGTATCTGACAAGTGCTATAGTGAGAGTGGCATAAAAAAAAGCGGGAGATCAAGTTACGATTTGTGAATCAAATTGATTTTCAGTTAAACATTGTCTGGTACAAACGACTCCAACATTAAATGTGAAGAAATTCTTTCAGATAATTTACTAAGCGATGGAAATTAAAGACAGATTAAGCTTAACGTTATGAGCCCTGAAAGTAACTGATAGCGTTTAGCATTTAAATTATACGAAATATTTTAAAAGGAGGTAATTCAGAGTTGAAATAAGAAGCATGATCACGCGTGTGGTTTATACACACGAACACACACATACAAACATACCCACACAAACACACACACACACACATGTATATATGTGTGAGTGTATATATATATATATATATATATATATATATATATATATATATATATATCGACTTAAAAGAGAGCTCAAAACTGATCCATTGAAAATACTTTATTATAATGAGAATAACCTATGATCATTTCGATGCAATATCCAGATCGATTCGTGCATATCATAAAATATTATAAAATATGGGATACTACATCTCATCGGGGCCTTATTATTATTATTAGTAGTAGTATGCAGACAATAAAAATTGTGAGTATTTTGCTAAGTTTGTTAACAGATACTATATTTTTGCCTAATTTTTTGGTATAAAAATATATATAAATATATATATATATATATATATATATATATATATATATATATATATATATATATATATATATATATATATATATATATATATACATATAAATATATCAGCAGTCACATTATGTAAACACATTTCGTAGCTCACACAGGTATTCTATGATCGGCGTGTGACATGAATTTAACTGTTTTTCTCATACTTTGGATTCTCCTCCACTTTGAGGCTTAATATTGACAGAATTTGTTACTCAAAATCGATCGGAATCAACAGGACAAAGATATCCCAAACGGGTCTGAACAAACCATCATTGGCACGTCTAGACACTTAAAGTGTATCTTCCCAGAGACAGAAGGAATTACATCTCTCCGCTTTTGTTGCTGAGAAACCCCTTTTGAATTTATACAACACGCAGTAGCTGAGATGAGTCTGATAAAAAACAATTTTAAAGGGTATAATCGATACGAATTTAACCGCCGTGTATAACGTTATCTATAAAGAAAGAAGCAAATTGAATTTAAAAATTAGTGCTTACATTACCGTAAATACTGAAAATACATATAGCATATATGATATAATGTTGCATATATAAAATTCTTTTATTCTTTTACTTGTTTCAGTCATTTGACTGCAGCCATGCTGGAGCACTGCGTTGAAGGATTATAGCCGAAGAAATCAACTTCAGGGCTTATTTTTTTAAAACCTAGTACTTATTCCATCGGTCTCTTTTGCCAAACCACCACGCTACGGGACGTAAATATACTAACACCGGTTTTCAAACGGGGAAGGGAGTGTCAAACACAGATACAAAGACATACACACACACACACACACACACACACACACACACACACACACACATCAATATATACGACGGGCCTCTTTCAGTTTCCGTCAACAAAATTCACTGACAAGTCTTTGGTCGGCCCGGGGCTATAGAAGAAGACACTTGCGCAAGGTTCCAAATAGTGGGGTCCGGACCCGGAACTATGTGGCTGGGAAGCAAGCTTCTTAGCACAGAGCCACGCCTGTACAATATGTATGTGTATACTTTACTTGTGTGCTAACAAGGCTACCATTGGTTTCATACTGAGTTTAATCTCGCAACAATTATCAAACCTACCACATGAAACATTCATAACCGTCTACATTTTAGATGAGAATACATGAAGCTACATGTGTGCGTGCGTATATATATATATATATATATATATATATATATTGTGTCTGGGGAAGTCATTCGGTTTTAGTACCTAACTATTTAACACACTCACCGGTTCGATTACCACTCATTTAATTATTTTTCTAAGATTTTCGTTGCGTCTTGCAACCTTTTCAATAGTCGTTGACCATGTGCGTTATCATATATATATATATAATACACACACACACACAAATATCTATATATATATATATATATATATATATATATATATATATATATATATATATATATATATATATATATATATATATACATACATATATAATTGAAATCCAGATGAATTAGGAACTTAAGCTGAGGCACCGAAAATTAGTACGGTATTATCCGTACAATTTCAAAATAAGATGTCCGACTGACTAAATTAATTCTATTTATTTATTTATGCTGCTGAGGATAGCTTTGCATTTAAATTGATGTAATGATTGCATTGTTCAGTTAAATAGAGCCGCTTGAAATGGTCGTACTGCATCACCTCTGGATATCCTGTTGCATATTTTGATATATATATATATATATATATATATATATATATATATATATATATATATATATATATATATATATATATATATATATATATATATATATTATATATATATATATTACGTATGTAATCATGTACGCAAATAATTCGCATTTTCCAAATAGAATCGATTAGAGAAAATTGCAATGATGATCCCTAAAACATTTCAAAGATTGTCCATTTAAAAATCTTGGGCTCAACAGGTACACAATCATATCTACACAGAGATACACCCAACCTTGTAGACCTGACTTGATTTGAACACTTTCTTAGTGACTAGCTTGAATTATATGAAGGGGAAAACTAAGATAAATCCTAAAGAAAAAACAAACATATATACATATATATTCAGACATACATACATAGATTCATACATACATACATATATACATACATACATACATACATATGCTCATGCACATACATACACACATATACTTACACGCGTACATACATATACATACATACATTCACCTATATATATACATTATTACATATATACATACACATACATACACACATACCTATATATATACATATATACATGCACATACATACACACATACCTATATATATACATACATACACACATATACTTACACGCGTACATACATATACATACATACATTCACCTATATATATATACATTATTACATATATACATACACATACATACACACACATATACTTATACATATACACATACGCATGCATACATACATAGAAACACCTGCATTTTTACATACATATATACATGCACTTACATATATACATTCATATGTACATATATACATACACGTACATATATGCATTCATCCATAAAATAATATCTATGGATAAGTAACGCAGTGTATGTTGGACTTTTAACGAATAAACAAACACTTCACCACGTACTGAGTTCTCTTTCTCTCGCTGGCACATCCAGGCATATATATATGTGATATATATGGAATATATACTCTGCGATCTACGTCCTAATACTTTGTGAATGAAACGCCGATTCTAAGAAGCCTAACTAGAGTAATCTACATTATTTGATTTGATATTCATTTCTATCTATCAGACTTAGATTTTCATGTTGTTGGCGAGTTAAAGGAACTGGCGAAATATCACGGACACTTTAATTGGTTTCAAGCTGCTGTTATAGCTAGAGGAATATCTGATATGTTACTTACGATAAGTTCCAGATAATTGATTGATCGATTTTTATTGGTATATTTGATATATAAGTGTTTTTTTGTTGCTTTGTTTACTTCATCCATTTCTGGGGTTTTTTTTGTTTCATTGTTTTTTCTTTATATTTTTGCTGTTGCTACTATTATTATTGTTCATATTGTTGTTGTTGTTATTGTCGTTATTGCTTTTGTATTAGTCTTCCACGTTATTCTATTGTTGTCGACATTGGTGTTGTTATTGTTAATGTCCTGGTTCTGCGATCAATTGTCATTTAGTCTTTAAAAAATGGATACTTGTTATTAAGGACTTTGACATCTTGTCATGTTATTCTGCATAGCCCAAAAGCTGCAGGGATGTGGCAATTTAGTTAATTTCTAATAAACTAAATAAAACAAAAATATCTAGTGTGTATCTCTCTCTATGTGCAGACGAGAGAATAAATAACAGAACTAGACAGACAGATAAACAGACAGACAGACATACAGACAGACAGGCAGGCAGGCAGGCAGATTGATAGATAGATAGATAGATAGATAGATAGATAGATAGATAGATAGATAGATAGATAGATTTAAGAGACAGGGGATATAATACGTAAGGTAGGAAATTGAAAAGAAAACTACCGTTAGATGCAAATAAATATTGGAAATGTTGTCTCTTATATGTTCTTGTACTAGATACAACTTATTTCTAAGTTAGATATCGAGTTCCAAATGTCAAGTAGTGTCTTAACGGATAAAACTAATTGATTTGTCTGTATTACTACATATAAAAGGTTTCCAAGGGTTTCGCTAAGAAGTCAATTTATTTGTAATCTCCCTCTGATTATTTTTCGTCTTTATATTTGTTGATTTATGTATTTCATTCTTTGTTTATAAATAGGTAATACAATATAAAGGACTACCCGGGAACAAATATGAAAATGATATTGCAGATGTTGAGCTCATTCATATTTAAGTATACTGAAATTTTCCTAGAAGATTTGCAGCTAAACGAACAATAAAACAGGGATTTATGTCTCTAAAGCAAGGAAAATATCTGTACTGCTGTGAACGTCAGCTGACTGAGAGACATCAGTAATTAGCTAGTAATATTTAAGAAAGTGAAGATATATATCCAATTGCTTTAATATCTGTAACTATTACATTTATTTCGTCTGTCGCTACGTTCTGAGTTCAAATTCCGCCGCCGAGGTCGACTTTGTCTTTCATCCTTTCGAGGTCGATTAAATAAGTACCAGTTACGCATTGGCGTTGATATAGTCGACTTAATCCGTTTGTCTGTCCTTGTTTGTCCCCTCTGTGTGAAGCCCCTTTTGGGCAGTAAAGAAATAAGAAAAGTAGTTCATAAATTACTTCTGTAAGTCTAAATAAAATCGGGCACACATTTTAAAAGACAAGACATACCATGCTATTACTGTTTCAGTGGCGGAAATTTTCATCGTTACTAGAAATTATTCCTATGTCTATAAAAATTGCAAAAGCATTTCAATAGACACACACAATATTTATAACTTAAATATTTAATAACTGTGTCATTTCTAGATAATCTACTGGACGCAAAACCTTTCAGAAAAGGAAGTGAAAAGAATTAAAAAAAGAACAATCGATACCGTTTCTTAATGTATGAAAAGCAAGAAATTGATGTTATCATCTTACTACAATTTCTAGTGATGATTCCGCTCTTAGTTAAACCATCTGACGAATGACACAGTAAAACATCTACAACATGAAATGAGAAAGTATACAGACTTAGCATTGGGCATAAGTATTATAAAGTATAAATATTACAATATCACTTTGTTTTGAGAGTTTTCAACCGCTATGGCCATGTTATTTGTGTGCATATATATATATATACTAGCAATGCACCCTGGCGTTATGACCTGCAGTCACATTGTATTATTTGTTCCTTTCTTATGGGCAGAATCGACAGGTGCGAAGTATGAAACAAACAACTGTTCTTTATACACATGTTTTTCGTTCATTTCCTGATGAACAACGCTGCAGTTTCCGCCTACCAAATTCAGTCACAAGTCTGTGGTTGGCCTAGGATTATAGTAGAAAACTCTTGCCCAAGGTACCATGCAGATGGACTGAACGGGGAACCATGTGGTTCGTAAGCAAACTTCTCGACCACACACTCATTCTTGCACCTAATGTGTGTGTGTGTGTGTGTGTGTGTGTGTGTGTGTGTGTGTGTGTGTGTGTGTGTGTGTGTGTGTGTGTGTGTGTGTGTATGTGTGTGTGTGTGTGTTTACATTTGTTGTAAAATCGAGTACTGTGTCCAATTGTGTCTAAAAGCTAGCAGTTCATCAATCTCAGATCTATAAAATAAATGCCAGATTGAAATACGTACTGAGGTTAGTATGATCAATTACATATTTGAAGGTGATACCTTATCATGGCGACACTCGAAAGACTAAACCCAGTAAAATATTCTTTTCTTTTCTACTCTAGGCACAAGGCCCGAAATTTTGGCCGAGGGGTCGAGTCGATTAGATCGACCCCAGTACGCAGCTGGTACTTAATTTATCGACCCCGAAAGGATGAAAGCAAAGTCGACCTCGGAGTAATTTGAACTTAACACCTAGTAAAATATTGTTTAAAGACTTAATAGCTTTAAATTCAAGTTATGGATTACTAACCAAAGGATAATGAGTTCAAAACTTCGTCATGGACTTCCACTCTATACAATAACATTATATATATATATCTCAGTTTATTGACTTCCAAAAATTTACAATTGTAATTTGAAGTTAAATGGTTAGCAGTAACAAAGATGCCCAGATTTCTTTATATATTCTGAGAAAAAGTATTTTCTTCACCCCAACAAAACACACACACACACACACAGAGTTATCCCTTTAGTAACTTCAGCTACTACAAATAACAGCCAAATCTCTTTTAAAACACACCATTTCGTCAAAAGAAAGACAGAGTTATAGTGTTTCAGTAAGAAAAAAAACTATGCGATGCGTCTGCTACGTCAGAGGCAATTCTGGGCTAAACAAAAAACAGACAAACATACTTCAAATTAAACAATTATCTACTAAATAATACTAATAATGTTGACGTTATATCTTCGAAATTTCATTCCCTGGTTAAACTCCATGTATCTTAAGATCGTTCAGACAGAGTTGCCTCCCTTAGTAAAAAGACCTCAAAATTGTGCGACCTGACCTCGTTTTTGAGGTTATTTTTGTAATAAAAAAGACCTTATGTACAACAAACATCCTTTATTTCGTAGCCGTAAGATTACTGTATGTTTTGATACCTTATACGGCAAAATCAGCGCATCAGTTTTCGAATCTATAAGGACACAGACACATGCACATACACAAACTATAAGGGATTATATCCCTTTCCATTGGCTATCGACTTCCGGTTGTACCGCCATCTTGCGGGCTCCAAAGGTCTAGCAGGAATTTCCTAAAATGTAAACATGGCACGAAAATTTCCGTTCTGGGGATCGTTTGTAGAAAACATAAATCCGGAGAAGTACACTCTAAGATGTAGAGCAGTACTAATACCAATAATGTTGACGGTATATCTTCGAAGTTACGGGGACGTAAACACACCAGCATCGGTCGTCAAGCGATGCTGGGGGGACAAACAGACACACAAACATATACACACACATATACATACATATACGACGGGCTTCTTCCAGTTTCTGTCTACCAAATCCACTCACAAGCTTTAGTCGGCCCGAGGCTATAGTAGAAGACACTTGCCCAAGGTGCCCGGGACCATATGGTTGGTAAGCAAGCTGCTTACAACACAGCCACTCCTTTGGCTATATGTATGTATGTATGTATGTACGTATGTATGTATGTATGTATGTATTATATATGTATGTATGTATGTATGTATATAAGGTGTTGCGATTGCGAGATCGTGGTTTCAATTCTCAGACGACCCGGTGTTGTGTTGTGCTGTTGAGCAAAACATTTGATCTCACGTCGCTCTGCGATCACTTCACTACCTTGAGTGTTGTACACCATGCACCTTTGACGCAAAATCGATTTGATGTAAGGAATGAGGTGATGTACAGTACGTAGATTCGATCACTATAAACAAATAGTTTGTGCAGAGTGCAAACACTGAACACTCAGTCATCATCTTCGTCGAGAGATTCCATCATATATATAAGTGTGCGTGTGTGTGTGTGTGTGTGTGTGTGTGTGTGTGTGTGTGTGTGTGTGTGTGTGTGTGTGTGTGTGTGTGTGTGTGTGTGTGTGTGTGTACACATACCATAAATTACTGTTTTCAAAAAGAAAAGAATTCATTAGGGATCGTATTCCTAGATACATCGTAGAAAGACAATAATTGCCATGAGTGAAAAGGAACGTATATAACATAGAAGGGAGACATAGATAAACTATAACAAATGGATGTCACATCTTCAACTTTGTTGTACGATCAGAATTGACCCAGGAATTAAAAACAAAGATATCGAGGATTGCCAAATTGATAGCGGTAACTATAACTGTGAAAGAATGGTAAAGGAGAGATAGTTATCGTAGTTGGTTTAAAGCTGTTATTGGCACCCTGTTGACTCCATGACCAGGACATTTAACTTTCTCTCTGTGTGAGTAATAGATATAGTAAGAGCAAGGCCGTAAAATTAATGAGTAAGTTATTGGTTGGCAAACTTGACGTAGATTTCCCTTGCAGAAGATATATACTAGAGACCAAATTTCTAATGTAATGGCAACTGATGGTGAACATTGGATAGAAGAATCTTAACGATTCAGAACAAAATAAGTTATTTTTTAATTTACATTCTATTTTCAAATAATAATGAATGTTTTACTTCTTTGAACCGTTTCCGTATATGTTAACGTATACACATGTACACATACATAAATAGATATCTATACGCGTGTTTCTGCATATATATCGATATATATACGATATATGTGTGTGTGTGTGTGAGTGCGTGTGTGTATGCGTGTGAATATGTATGTGTGTGTATGTATGCATATGTATCTGTATATGTAATGAAAGTGTTTGTAGGTTGGGTGTGTAGACCTCCATTGTTGAATAGATAATGACGATTCTATCAAATCATACACAAGATCTTTATTTATATAATGCAGTTGTCTAAATTACAATTTCTTTTCAATATATTTCATGCTGAAGGTTTCATATTCAATTAATATAGCCTTCCTTACGAGAGAGGGAGAGAGAGAGAAAGAGTAACCGCTTACTTTGATTTACATTTTTCTTAACAATGGATGAGCATAATCCATATACAATTCTACAGTACTAACGTAACCAACAAAGACAAGCAGTCAAGCTTATATCTCTCAACAACTTATGTACATATATGTTCATCCTGCGTCCAAATATAAACATGATATTTCTATTGAACCAGCAAACAACTAGTGAACGTCAAATATATACAAATATTTTTTTTTTTCCTTTTACATTTTCCATTCAATTAACATCTCTATATGAGTACATCTTATTTTTTGTACTTCATCGATGCATTTAATGTTTTTACTTTTACTGTTGTTTTTAGCTGCATGCTAGTATTTATCGAGAAGACCAATAATCAAAAATAGTCTGAATCACATAGGCGCTGGCATAGCTGTGTAGGTAAGAACCTCGCTTTCCATCCTTATAGGTTCGGATTCAGCACACTGCGCAGCATCTTGGATAAGTGTCTTCTACTATAGCTCCGGGCCGGTCAATCCCTTGTGAGTGAATTTGGAAAATAGTAACTGATTGGAAGCTCGTTGTATGTACATACATGTGAGTGTGTACGTGTGTGTGTGCGTGCGTGTGTGCATGTGTCTCTGTGTTTTTACGTTATTGCAACTCATTCCTACCTCTTGACAACTGGTATTGACTTGTATACGTTCCTGTAACTTAGCTTTTCGGTAAAATAGATTAATAGAATAGGTATTAGACTTTTGACAAAAAAAAAAATACTGGGATCAATTCAAGGCGTCACACCAACATGGCAGCAAACCAATGAATAGAATAATTTTTTTAAATAGATAAAAAAAAACAACCTTGCCTTTCTTTGCCTTCTTGTGCAACTGTAATGACTACTTCTAGCTTTCTCTTGGCCTTGTTCCATCCCCACTCGGGCATTGTCTTTTCACGTCTCTTGTCCTATATTGCGTTTACCCGTAAGCCCTGGCAATAACCATTGTACTGAGATTGTGAACTTTCTGAGATTTCCTCTCTGTCTGTAGTTTTCCTTTAGCCGCCACTTTGCAGATATAGAATGAAAGGGTATGAGGCGTTTGAGCGCCACCGTTGCTGATTCAGATGTTTTAATATTTCTATCGTCTCATTATTTGCCCTCCTCTCTCTTTGTTTCTCCCCCTATCTTTCTTCTTTCTTCTCTCTCTCCTCCCCCTTTCTCTCTTTCCCTCTGTGTTTTTCTACGTCAGCATATAGTTATCTTTGTATGTGTGTGTAATGCCACTGTCTCACTCTGTTTGTGTTGGAATATTTCTGCTTGCTTGCGTGAGTGTGCTTGCCTCAAGTGCCAAACTTTTTTATCGCCAAAACAGCTTGAATGCACAATCAGCCGCGCCTAAACGTCAACATCCAAACAGCCGCACTTAATCACTTCATTTCGAGAAAGGAGATTCAAAACCTGCGTCAATCTCACCAGTCCTCGATGTGAGTGTGTATGATAATAAGTACAGATTCTTTCTCTAAACTAAATCATTTTATAATTAATGTACAGCAAATCTAAGTACAGTGTACGTACAGGAGTGTTATACACTCCTGCTGTCTGAATGTTGGTAATAGTTTCTTAATAGCACATCTTTCCAATCTATGAATGCCCTGTGACACAGGAAGATGTCAGATTTATGAACACAAAAGAAAGAAGTTTATAGCTGTTTAGTCCAAAATCACGCTTCATCCCGCAGATCTATGATCAAAGGCATTCTAGATGTGATTATCCCTCTTATTTTCTACAGGCGCCGTTATCTCAGATTAAGTTGCACAATATGCCTTTCCTTAAATGGCGTCATTCAGACTTAGATCAACAATTATTAAGAAGACGTTGACTAAAGATATTCCCACTATGACCATCCCGTCCTCGAATGGGTTTAAATCCTTAAACAATGGGAAAGAGGTGCATGAATGTGTGCTAAACGGGAAAAATCAAAAGATCTCTCTTTTTCTTACGAGTAATTTTCATTACTATTTCCACATTAAAGAAATATAAAGCTATAAGTGTTAATCTCTCGCACAATAAATTTTACAATCTCGTTATTAAAATGTACCGTAAAAGACTCCTTTGATGATGGCTATATCAGTGTATAATAACTGATACATCAATTGATGATGTCCACCGTTTAAGAGATAAGTCTTTTAATTAATGTTCCCATTTTACTTCAACTGAGGTCAGTTGAGTTTGTTAACATCTGTTTCATTTCCTTTTCATTTTATCCCTCACTTACACATCTCATATTCTCAACACTGTTTCCCTTCAACCCCCAACTACATACATTCAACACGCTCTACACTCACCCCACTTTTGCTGATCCGTTGCTCTACAGTCCATATTGCCAACTATCCGAACTACTACGTTCAGATGAACAACGCATGGTTACACAATTGAACAAATAAGTTATCGTTTTTAGGACAATGACTGTTTTCTCATCTTTTGATATGTTTCTAAAATATACAAAAGAATACATTATATTATAATATATTTTCAATAAAATAGCAACGATGATATTAGCAATGCATAGAAACACATTTGTTACTACTTAAAAATGCTAAAACTTCATGTCATTTAAATGTTAAAGGGATTTCTGTTTCACTGTGTGTGTTCACGTTCTGAATGGCTGTATGTGTGTGTGTGCATGCGTGCGCGCAAACACTTACATAATACCGTATTTCCATACATATAGCCTTCATAAAATCAAGTTATTACTGTAAGTACATTTTCCATTAACACATTATATAGAATTCAGTTCCGCGTTTTACTTTAACTTATTTCTTTAATATTTCCACCTACAATCTTAGAACTCGACATGTGGGTGGAAAACGTGACAAAAAAATGATAACGTTAGAAATAATCAATAATATTTTGAGAACCTTATCGATCTGTAATCTCTTTTACTT